>NW_028280872.1:3967500-4062500 GCF_059751285.1 Brachycentrus maculatus
TAATGAAATAAAACTCAATAAGTGGTATTATACAAGTGTCAACTTTAAAAAAAAAGTGATTTACATGTCAAATCACAAAGTTAATGCCGTATCAATAAATAATATTCCTTTTTAAACATTGTTAAAATCATGATTCACGTTCTCATAGTTTGTCAGAAAAAAAATAACATCATGGCTTTGTTGTGTACATAGCATCGAATTTTGTCTCTCCTCCCATCAGTCTGATGATATCGGTAACGACAAAACTCGGACACTGGTAAAAAAATATATGTGGAAAAAACATGAAGTTGTTATTTTATTTCATATTTATAAACATATGAAAACTGTTTTGCCTCTAATGTGTGATTCAACGTTTAAAAAAAAATAAAGGTACGAACGCGATAATATTAGTTATATATTTTTTTGTTATCCACATATTGATCCTCACGTGTGATGAAATTTTAACTTTTTATTATGGCTAGGCATCCTGAATGATAAAACGGGGATAAGTCATTGGATATTGGGCATTATAATCCTTTTAAAGGTTCTCTCTCTACAAAATATTTCATTACATTTCCAGTGAAAGGTTTACCAATAGAGATAAATAAATAATAAAACCCTTATCCGCACCCCAATGGTGCATAGGGCACTGTGTCATATAAACACAGTGTTATCTTGATCGTTGATACATGAAGGAAAGGTGATCAGCCCTCCGCTTCAGGTACCAGTCCATGGTAATTTTGAATAAATATTACAGTGAAAAAATCACTTATATTTATTTTACCCCCCTTGGGAATCGAACCCGGGACCTCCAGAATGGTAGCCGAGCGTGCTGACCATTACACTACGGAGGCGGACAATAGAGAAGAACTCCAAATTTATTATAGATTGACATGTGCATATATGTAGTATACTAAGTAATTGTGTGTTTTTTTCCTCTGTGTAGGTAGTAAGATATAAAATTGTCTTAGAACCATGTAAGATATAAAAATGTCTTAGAACCATGTTATCTTTCTGCAGCATCCATGAATTCGTTGGTCTTCCTCTAGATGTCTTTCGAGGAAGATCCATGGCGATTGCCTGGTTCACAATATGATCTGGTTTACTGCGTCCTTTGTACCTATACCATCTCAATTGCTCAGGTATCTTCAAAGGCAAGAAGTGAAAAATTATTATCGAAATTCATTTAAAAAATGGAATTCAGATAAACAGTTAAATCAATATATAATAAAATATTTTTCATATGAAGCAATCGAAACTGAGCACTTTATGACATCTCAACACAGTTGTAGAATAATATGTAGAGATCTGTCATAGGAAGGTTTTGGAAAAAGGATTTGATAAAATAACTGGTCACACCTTAAGTTTAGTAAACAGTTAAAATCATGTTTTGTACGTAAAATAATTCGGGAGGAATCTTACATATATTTCATGAAGGTCTTTGTTAAATAAAAAAAATCCCCTTGTATACGTCAGTATTGGGACGCACTTCACATATTATCTTTTATTTGACACTACAAAGTCTCAAACTTGGGCATTTAAAACGTCATTACTTTAATGGGTCATCGTCTTCAAACCCTCATATGCACCCGATGGTGCATAGGGCACTGCATCATACAAACGCAGTGTTATCTTGATCGTTAACACATGAAAGAAAGGTGATCAGCCCTGCGCTTCAGGTACAAGTCCAGGGTCCAGATTGAATAAATATTACAGTGAAAAAATTACTTATATTTATTTCACCCCCCCCACTGGAAATCGATCTTGTGATCGCCAGTACGGTAGACGAGAGTGATGACCATTACACTACGGAGGCTGACAGCTAGGTAGTCATTTGAATTAATATTTATAAAATTACCTAACAAAATAATGGCTAATTGAAAAAAATGGTTAAGATTTCATTATATCGATTAAAAAAACGTATTTGCAATACGACTTCTTAATAAAGTTATCGTGTTTCAAATGCGTCTCCGAAAATCATTCACATATTCCAAATTACGACACTCGACTCACAAATGAGCGATACCGTCACTAATTTTAATTACAATAATTTATTTGGTATGTGGGAAATCCTCTCAGACATGCATTTACGCGAAAAATCCCACGAAAATCTCATTACAAAGTTGCAAGAGCGAATCGGGGTATGCAAACGAAGCAACATGTGAAGTATTAAAACTGTCTGACGGCGAAATAAAAAGAAACATACTTCTGCTAGACCGAAGTGTACCAATGTACGGGTACGAAGTCATATAAAACCTGGATGTAATGAAACATTAAATATTCAATGATTCTCCGACCCCCCGAATCCCTCATTTACCTCCCACTCCCTGCATGGCCTCGCGAATCACCCATACATCCCCCTGAACCCGACTTTAGAGGTTTACACACCCACCCTCATATACCCCGGATAGTATTGAAGGGAATTTGTATAAATCCACGTACGATCGTTAGTTCGTTGATGATGTGTCACTATTTAAAAAAAAGTCTTAAAAGTATTTTATTATTTTTTGACATCTCATCAAAAATGAAGAAGAATATGGAAGTCTGGGCATTTACGGGGCTGACGACCGTCATAGGCTTGTTAAAGTGATCACTTTACACACGTGTAACATTCACCAATTCTACCCATTATTGACAACCACACTACTCAAATCCTTGCATATTCTATATATATGAACCAATTTAGAAACCTTGTTCTTGAATCACTAGAACTTCACTAGAGACATCTATTGGTGAGATGTAAAGGAGCTTTTTACTAAGCAGAAACTCTTATATTAGTATGTGAGGCCCGAATGCTGGATTATAATCACTCACATGAGAAACGCCAGAAAATACAATTTTTTTATTATTTTTATTTAAACTTATAATTTGACCAGATAATTTATTCAAATTTACTAAGAATGTTGTGAACTTATCTCATTAATTGATTAGACAGTCAATTTATAGTAAAATCTATACATTTTTAATTAATGTTTGACTTGATTAAAACCACTTTATCTTAAAATTTATTTATTTGTGTCACAATAAATTTTAAGAAATAGTGGTTTTGAAATTTATTCTGTTCATGTTTTGTATGGTGTTTGAAAATGATACGGAAGTATGATAAAAATGAGGAAGTTCTGAAGAGTAAGACTGGTCACCTTTTCTTCATTTCCTGATAAGGGATTTGAAATTAAAACAACATTACTTCAATTCGATGCAGAGCGTATGAGGGTAGGATGAAGACATAATTAAAAGCCATAAATGCATGTTACAATTTATAATAAACAGTTAAACGTTTGAACAAAATTATGTCAATTCAAATTAAGTATAGGTACTTTTATTTATTTTGTATAATAAAAATATTTTTAACTTTGTGGTATGGTAATATAACACTATCCTTATCATTCATCGATCACATTATGTAATACGACTATAAAAAAGTATTACACAAGTAAAAAGTATTATTTGAAAGTAGTATTACAGAAAGTGAACAACAAATGATAAGGAGAATGATATACTAATTTTTTTGCATTTACGTAGATAAAACATAGATGTGTGCTGTATTAAACTGAAATCCTGCAATATCCACCTCTAAATCCACTTTGCAAGGATTCGATATTTTAACGCCGCTATCGGCAAAGTAACGGCGTACTTACAGAAGCGTTATCTTCTCCTGTCAGCCGTTATTGTAGCTTCGTTTTATTTATTAAAATTAACGGCCGTTAAACTCCACTGTCGTTATTAATTATTAGGTCGAGCTTGCATTAAAGCCTTTTGTCACGTAAGGGTTGTAAATAATCGTTAATACTCATGTCAGACACGTCGCATTTTTATTTAAAGGTTTTTAAAAAATTCGTATTTAAAAAATGGCTCTGGATATTTTTAATTGTTTTACGTGACCGCGCTTTGAATATTTAAAAGGAACACGTCTGTGTAAATCATTGCGAGAAATATTTTGAAACATTTAGCGTAGGATTCGTAAAGACTGACCTCAACCCTCTAGCACCAACAGAACCTAAAATTAATTTAGTTTTTATAAAAAATAATATCTGACACTCGATTTGGTTTATCTAGAAAATACGCAAATACTACCCTTTTTCGTCAACAGGTTAAATTTCTAAATCAAGCTAGAATCGAAATTGTTCAAAAGTGACCTTGATTTGCAACATTATAAAGAAAATAGTGTTTTTTTATATGATGCGCCCCTGATGGTGCATACGGCACTGCATAATAAAAAAGCAGTGTTATCATGATCGTTAACGCATGAATGAAAGGTGATCAGTCCTTGATTTCAGGTACTAGTTCAGAGTAATATTGAATAAATATTACAAAGAGCGAAAAATTACATTTTTTTCACCCTACCTGGGAATCGAACCAGGGACCACTCTGTACCTCTGGGTATGGTAGCCGAGTGTGTTGACCATTATGCTACGGAGGCAAACAAATATTTATAAACATCATAAAAAAGGACAACGGCCAAAAAAATATGCGTATATTAAAAATAAATTAATGATTCATCTAGAATTTAATATGAAATAAACGTTTACATTTGTCCTTATTATGAAATGGTTTTTCCTAAATCGGTAGTCGTGAATAAGTATTTTTAAGTGGTTTTACACAAATCGAACGATAAATGATAAGGAGAGTGTAAAATTTTGGTTTTCTACCAAATGATACTTACATTTAATAATTTTCATAAAATATTTTTTTTTCCCTTAGGGACAGCATAAAGAGTACACGCATTATTGGAAGCCTGGGTGTAACAGATATCAATAGTAAGGTAGAGGAAAGGCAATTAAGATGGTATGAGCACATATGACTTAGAAAATCTGATCATATTGTAAATCAGGCGATCGCCATGGATCTTCCTCGAATGATATCCAAAGGAAGACTAAAAAAATGGATGCTGCAGAAAGATAAAAAGAAAAAAAGAAAAAAAAAGGCATGACCTAGGTGACGTTGTATATGATAGAAGGACCTACAACCTGCAGAGGAGGAGAGCTGACCCTAATATAACATTTTGAGCTTGTCCAAATACTTATAAAAGTGTGTTCACAAAATAATAAAAATATTGTTAAATAATAAAAATGAAAATGACATTTTCTGGCGTGTATGATTATAATCCAGGATTCGGGCCTCACATACTAATAAAAGAGTTTCTGCTCAGTAAAAAGCTTCTTTTCAACTCACCAATAGATGTCTCTAGTGAAGTTCTAGTGATTCAAGAACAATGTTTCTGAATTGATTCATATATTATATATGGAACTTCTAAGAACTTGAGTAGTGTGGTTGTTAATTATGGGTAGAATTGGTGAATTTTACACGTTTGTAAAGTGATCACTTAAACCGGCCTATGACGATCGTCCGCCCTGTAAACGCCCTGACTTCCATGTTCTTCTTAATATTTGATGAGATGTCAAAAAATTATATGACCCTAATGGTCTATGAAGACGATAAGTTGGGATGGAGCTAGAAAGAAGAAAAAACACCATTACACATAGATTTTGTGGTTATCCGTGCTTACAAACCAATTTACCGCTGATACAGAGAAGTGGTGCAATGGTCATTAAGTTACTTCATTTTTTTGACCAATAAAATTAGTAAACAGTTTGACTTATTTATCTGTATTTAAAAAAATATTTGTCTCTATCGACCAAAACGTGAAATATCAACTCCTTGACCCTTTACTAATTAACTCTCCTAAAAGTAATATTTCTCCAATTACGAAAGCGGCTAATTGAAAACAAACACGCACGATCACTCATAATATTATTATGTTTAACAGCTAGATAACGGCGCGTTATAAATATTACCATTATCTCTGCAGTGGCAACCCTGTCTGTCGCGCGATGGCAGGGGTGTGCCACGGCGTTATTGTTGTATTGTGATTTGTAAGAGCTTTGTTATGATTAGTTTGTATATCCATATCAAATGTTTTTAATGTCCCAGTTGCATGTATGAAAACATTCCCGTTATTTATGTCATAATGAAGTAATACGTATGGTGAATTACCATACCATTCGGATTGAGTACTGGCCGATTTTTTGTGTCTTTTGTCCATTTGAACCAAAAATGAAATCCACAATATTGTGAGTATGTCCAAATATTTGTTCACGAATCTGGGTTTATACACTTAGGTGTTATTTGATACTGAAATCTTAACAAAGTAAGATATGGAGCTTAAAACATATATTATACAGAGCTTAAAACCAGCAAAACGTTGGTTTAAGTGATCACTTTAAAAACTCACTTTTGACGCGGACTCTCGAGTTTCTGGGATTAAACTTACTCTACAATTATTTAATTTTAATTAATGATCCGCTTAGGCTCACAGAAATAGTAATATATTTAAGTATTTTTGTAAGTTGTAAAATAACAAATATTTCTATTTTAAAATAATCAGTAAAATATGTTTTTCCATTGAACAAGACTTAGGCTGCAAAACTAGGATTAGCAACGCTTATCGGTTATCAAAACATTTAATTTTCACCTGTAGATGAAAACATCTGTAAGTTTTCGAAACTAGTCGTGTATAAAAATACAACTCATGAAGTGGTTTATTACAAGATTTAATTTTAAAAAACTCCTCCAGTGAACAAGTATTTGAAAATGTTGTAAATAAAAAGAGTTTGAAAAAAGTTTATTTCGATAAAATAATCAGAGTTTCTCTCTAAAATCCGATAAAACCATTAAACAAACGTCTCACTGTTAATATATTCACCAGCGAACCTCGCAAGGATCATTCGGTCAAATATCACCGTCTTAAGGGTTTCCTTCAACCCTTCTGGGGCCGTAAAGTGCAATGCAAACAGTTTAAAGTTCCTGCCGACCCGCTGATCTTTTGGTGAGGTGTTCTCAAGAAAGGGTGCTAATGAATCGAATTAATAATCGGCAAACAAGGGGTCGACTGTGCTACCATACTCCCGAGGAGGCGGCATCTCCGCCCCAAGATATCTGTGAGTAAGACTAAGCTGGGGTTTTATTTACCTTTCAGATTTTCTCCGCCGCTAAAGGGTTGAGAATTAGCATGAAATATTGATTTTTACAAGATTTTAGATACACATATACATTATAGATTTTTGATACAATGTACCAAAACAGATATATGTAAGTAGATTTTTCTTTATTACATTATTGAGTGACTCTGAAACATTGTTCGCAAATCTAGGTTTCTCAATTTAGGGGTTATTTTTACATTAAGATATTCACATTTAAACAGTGATGAAGAAGAATATGGAAGTCTGGGTATTTACAGAGTTTATGACCTGTCAAATGCTGGTTAAGTTATCATTTTACACACGTAAACCTAGATCACATGAAAATATATGTATTTTATTAATTTTTTTGACATTCATTTTGTGGTAAGACATGATAAAATTGTAAAAGAAACACACTCGTTTTTTTACCACTTGAGTTATTTTTTATTATCACGACTAGTACAGATTACATTTAGACCTGAAGATGGAAGCATAGCTTCCGAAACTAGTCGTCATAATAGAATTTACTCAAGTGATAGAAAAAACAAGTGTTTTTCTTTTACAATATCCATATATGTACATGTTTATGTATATTGAATCATGGATTATAATCACATACATGAGAAACGCCAGAAAATATCATTTTCATTTTTATTATTTTAGCTTATAATTTGACCAGTTAATTTATTTACAACATTTTGAGCTTGTATAAATACTTGTTAACAAATCTGGATTATCTCCAATTATAGGAGTTATTTTTCATATTATTTTTTGACATCTCATTACATGTTATTGTATTTACTCTTCTTCATCTTTGATGAAATGTCAAAAAATAATATGAAAAATAACTCCTATAATTGGAGATAATCTAGATTAGTGATCCAGTATTTGGACACACTCAAAATATTGTAATCAAATGGTAATTCAAGTATTTTTATTAAGTATTTTTTATGTACATATGTATGTATGTATGTATTATAGATTCGGGTATTCATATACAACCCTCCCCAGCCCGCATACAGTGCAGTGGCGAGGGGGTGGTTTCTTCATTAAACTTTAGGACGTGTAAGACAAAGAAATGATAATGGGAATAAACACGAGAATTGTTGATTAGAATATTGGGCATGTATGAGAGAGAACAGATGAAGAATGGGGTGGTGAGATCGCGAGGACTATGAAGGGTTGTAAATAACTTGCAGAACAGGGGTGGGGAAAATAAAATATACATTTTATCCTTCTAAATGCTTACGTTATACGAATAGGTTAAAAATTGTGTTTTGGATATTGAAAGCATTAACTTTGTGGATCATATTGATATATTATATTGAGAAATAAAAACACTTTGTATTTTGATCCACTCACATAAAGTGAGTGGATTAAAACACGATGTCTTTTTATTTCTCAAAATAATAAGGGTTTAGAATTCACCGTAAAAAGTCCTTTCAAAGGTTAACGAATACTAATGCTTAGTTTCATTATTTAGTTTTAATAATAACAAATTAATGAAAACTAAATTTATTCTTTGTTTTATTATAGTAATTCACTATGATCTCAAGATTTGATAGACATTTCTGATTGATTCATAAAAGTGTACAAAATCCGGATAATTTGTGGACGATAAGTATAACTTAATTTATTATTAGATTAAAACCAATATTTTTAGCTTTTCCACTTTTTTATTTGACCAGCGACCGGGTTTCGTCGTTACCGACATCATCAGACTGGTTACCGACATCATCAGACCAGTCTGATGATGTCGGTAACGACGAAACCCGGTCGCTGGTCAAATAAAAAAGTGGAAAAGCTAAAAATATTGGTTTTAATCTAATAATAAATTAAAAATGCAATTCCATCACGAAGTGTCAGTGGATAATATAAATCTATTGATAAGTATAACCAAAATAAAATATAACAGTATTTATTTTTTAAGTGATATTAATGATCATTAAACATATATGTGACAAAATTATCTTGCATTTATTCAGAATTCATTAATATATGTATGTGTTTAACATATATAAGCGTAAACCTAAATATAATTAATATCTATTAACATTTTGGCTCTCAACAATGTTAAAGATTCTTTACAATAACTTTTTTACAAGAATAAAGACGTCTTGGTATTTATCGGGCTTACGATTTGCCAAAGGCAGTTTAACTGATCACTTAGCACACGTGTAATAATCACCATTCTACCCATGATTTTGTCCGCCTCCGTAGTGTAATGGTCAGCACGCTCGGCTACCGTTCTGGAGGTCCTGGGTTCGATTCCCAAGGGGGGTAAAATAAATTTAAGTGATTTTCTCACTGTAATATTTATTCAATATTACCCAGGACTGTTACCTGAAGCGGAGGGCTGATCACCTTTCCTTCATGTGTAAACGATCAACATAACACTGCGTTTATATGACGCAGTGCCCTATACACCATTGGGGTGCGGATAAGGGTTTTATTATTTATTATTAACATTTTGGCTCTCAACAATGTTAAAGATTCTTTCCAATAACTTTTTTACAAGAATAAAGACGTCTTGGTATTTATAGGGCTTACGATTTGCCAAAGGCAGTTTAACTGATCACTTAGCACACGTGTAATAATCACCATTCTACCCATGATTGACAACCACATTACTTAAAATTTTGGGTAGTGTGGTTGAAGTGTATGTGTATGTATGAAGGAGTTATTATTTTTAACATCTCATCAAAGATGAAGAAGAATATGGAAGTCTGGGCATTTACGGGGCTGACGACCGTCATAGGCTGGTTTAAGTGATCACTTTACACACGTGTAACATTCACCAATTCTACCCATTATTGACAACCACACTACTCAAATTCTTGGAAGTTCTGTATATATGAACCAATTTAGAAACCTTGTTCTTGAATCACTAGAACTTCACTAGAGACATCTATTGGTGAGATGTAAAGAAGCTTTTTATTAAGCAGAAACTCTTATATTAGTATGTGACATCCGAATCCTGGATTATAATCACACACATGAGAAACGCCTGCAATTGGAGATAATCCAGATTTTGTGAACAAGTATTTGGACACACTCAAAATGTTGTATATGAAGGAGTTGTTTAAAAATAAACAACTCCTTCATACACATATCATAAATCTGATACAAAAATACAAAGCTGATATGGAATTGATATACGAGTATGTATGACTTCCAGAACATTGAGTAGTGTGGCTGTCAATCATTGTTTGAATGGCGAAAGTTACGTGATCACTTAACGAGTTTATGACAGGTTATAGGATCTGTAAATACTTTGTCTTCTATATTCTAATTCATCCTTGTTGAGATGTCAAAATGTAAAAAAAAAACTCCTATGCACAAAGAAAACAGTTTTCTGAACAAGGATTTGGACATATCTAAAATGCTGTGAATGAATATATATATTTTAAAAAAAAATCACATATATTTCACCAAAAGATTTGCTTCATCCCTCGAAATCCGAGCTTCAATAAAGTTATGACCGAACAAACAGGGACGAGTACATCACATTCGTTATAAGCATAGAGAAGTTTGAAAATTTGCAATATAGCGTATGCAAAACGTCTTACACGAGAGAAATACATTTCTTAAGGGTATATCGGAATATTCTTGTACGAGTATCACTCATGGGACAGATTTAAGGGTTGTGGTATGACTTGGAAGGGTGTAAGTATTAGGGAGAATAACTGTATTGAAAGGGTAAGAGTTGTTATTTCTCTTTCCATCGTGAACTGTCGGAACTGATCTACATATAATTAATTCTTCAATATAATACAATAAAAGAAAAATACAAAGACACAAAGATTAATATTATGTACAACATTTTGGGTATGTCCAAATACTTGTTCACAAAATCTGAATTATCTCCAATCACATGAGTTATTTTCTTATTATTTTTTGACATCTCATCAAAGATGAAGAAAATATGGAAGTCTGGGCATTTTTTTTTGACATCTCATCAAAGATGAAGAAGAATATGGAAGTCTGGGCATTTACGGGGCTGACGACCGTCATAGGTTGGTTAAAGTGATCACTTTACACACTTTAAAAAAAATTTCTTTTCATCTCACCAATAGATGTCTCTAGTGAAGTTCTAGTGATTCAAAAATAATATTTCAAAATTGGTTTATATATATATATATATATATATATATATATATATATATATATATATATATATATATATATATATATATATATATATATATATATATATATATATATATATATATATATATATATATATATATATATATATATATATATATATATATATATATATATATATATATATATATATATATATATATATATATATATATATATATATATATATATATATATATATATATATATATATATATTATAAACTTCTAAGAATTTGAGTAGTGTGGTTGTCAACAATGTTTTGAATTGTTGAATGTTACATGTCCAGCCTATGACGGTCGTCAGCCCCGTAAATGCCTAGACTTCCATATTCTTCTTCATCTTTAATGAGATGTCAACAAAAAAATTATGAATTAAATATCTTATGATACAGTGTACACATGAGTTCACAACAGCCATCTATTTTAGATCGAGAAAGCTTTTATTTGGATGTTTGCAATGTCCGAGCCCCAGATTATTTTTAGGTACTGGAAAACTCCTTAAAACATGATTTTCATTTCTTTTTTTCAAGTTGTTTTTACTAACAATATTTTGAGGGTGTCCTTACACTTATTCATTGTAACTGCAGACAGTTAGCGGAATTCCATTTTGAATTTTTAGGTAATATATTCACAATTAAACAAGGTTATTGGATTGAATTATATTTTTATTTACATACATACTTATAAATGATGATATGTGACGCGTTTAGTCTTATTAAGATATTATCAATCAGTGTGTTTGATAATGTCTTAGTAAGACGAAACGCGTCACAAATTATCATATATCGCTCATTCCTTTCAATAACGTCATATATCAAAAATCGATAATTTTCAGTTGTGCACGGAATTCCCAGAAAATGAACTATATCCCAACAAAAGCGGCATATTTTTAACTTAATATTTACCCGCTACAGGGCAGAAAGTGTTCTATTTGCATTTTGAAGAAAATGTATTGTTTAATTACTTTTTTTTTAAGTTAGCTAATTATTTTTCAAATGGAGAAAAAACTTTCAGGTTTTACCTATAAATATCTGTTGCTCAATTAAAGTTCAATAAGTGGCTTGATATTTATTTTTAATACATCGTATTATATTTTTAAACTTAAAAAACGTTCTCCTGAAAAATCAAGTTTTTTTATTTATGACGTTCTTGAAAGCAGTGAGCGATATGTATATGTAAACTAAAGTTGAATTCAATCCAATAACCGTGTTTAATTTTGGATATATTACCAAACAATTCCTAACACATGTTCAAAAATCTAGGGTTTTTCTATTAAAAGGAGTTATTTTAACATATTTTTGACATTTTAATATGTTAAAATCTTTCTTAGTACCTACCTATGTAAGAAAATTTGAATCGTTTTCAGAGTAACTGGTAACGATACAATTTATTGAATTACACAGGTAGGTATCCATGGGCAAAGGTTGTATCCGCCCCAAGATTTACAAGGTGAGGTAAGGTTAGAGAGGACTAACATAGTAACGTGTTTGTTTGTTGAAGTTATCTTAGGTGAAATCCGGTGACCGCAGCCAATCATTCAACGTCTCGGGAGAGGGGGTATAGGTGCCCGAGGGGAGGGGGGGAGGCTAAACAGAATATGAGAGTTGGGGGAATCTGAGATGCTGATGTAAGAAGGTCGAAAGATAACGTGGTCAGGGACGGCGCGTGGTGGCAACACTGATAAAATACATTTTCTAATAAATCATATATAAATATTTTTTGATGTCATAATTATAAAAGTCAAAGTTTTAACGGGGGTTTGATGACAAATAGCATTTATAAATTAATTTCACTAAACAATAATTTTTGGAATGGTCTCTACCAATTAAAAAGCTTTCTCACGTCAACCATAGACACTGCAAACTCACACAAAAAGCGATTGCTGAATTATATGACACACATACACAAACATGAGTGTGTGTGTGTCATATAATTCAGGAGATACATGAATGTGTAAGAGGCGAAGATTATTTGCAAAGATCAGGTATTTTCATGCCAGTTACAAAATAAAAGTTGTAAATTGTTGGCTAGTGTTATTAATAGCCGTTTTAAAATTTGTTATTAAAAGGTTACCTGTAGAAGTTTATTGAGAAATATCATTAAATTATTTTACCGAGCGTGGAATACTAGTTTATTTGATTTGATATAGTTAGTTTTAGAAAAAAAATATAATCATCATTATGGTTCAATCTTTGTCTTCTGTGCTGAGAACTTGTGAGCTTAGTGCCTATTTTTTAGATGACGCAGAAAAAAAAGAAAAATTTCTTAAATGTTTTCCGCAGATAATTTGTGGCACATTTTATGAACTTTATAAAATTAAATAACCTTGTTATACTTAACCACTTTTTTATTAATACAATTTAACCTACCGGTTTCGACAAGAACCTTGTCACCATCATGGTCTATTTTAATTCAAAAACATTAAAAACATTAAAATACTCTCACCAAAAAACTTCCACACACTCCATTTTAGGATATTTACGGAGTTTAAGTTTATAACATTTTGAGTGTGTCCAAATACTTGTTCACAAAATCTGGATCATCTCCAATTACAGGAGTTATTTTAATATTATTCTTGAAATCTCATTAAAGATGAAGAAGAATATGGAAGTCTGGGCATTTACGGGGCTGACGACCGTCATAGGTTTCAAAGGTTTAAGTGATTACTTTACACACTTACTTTTAAGCTTCTTTACATCTCACCAATAGATGTCTCTAGTGAAGTTCTAGTAATTCAAGAACAAGGTTTCTTAATTGGTTCATATATATAGAACTTCCAAGAATTTGAGTAGTGTGGTTGTCAATAACGGGTAGAATTGGTGAATGTTACACGTGTGTAAAGTGATCACTTAAACCAGCTTATGACGGTCGTCAGACCCGTAAACGCTCAGATTTCCAAATTCTTCTTCATCTTTGATGAGATGACAAAAAATAATATGAATTTAAGTTTAAAGTAAAAAAAAATCCAACAAAAAAAAGACGATAAATTATCGCTCACGTACGCCCCTGTCCTTACAAGGCGCAAGGCATGAGGTACACAGGGTACACGTGTAAGGAAAGCAGGTTTTCCCTTTCAGATGAATTAAGGCGCGGTCATCAGTTCAACCGGTATATTGTTCTCTGAAGGAGTCCGCCGGCGGCAGCTCGGGGCAGTGTTACCCCTACTCACAGTCATTATCCTGCGAGGATCATACGTTCTGTTTACCTTGGATGTATGGCCTGAAAGGCGATATGCTCACTAACTAATATTTAACTCAAATAATATACCTATCTACCATATGGATACAACCGGCACAAGCCACTTTGAAACACGTGAATAACCTGTCTACTAGACAAAAATATCGAAATCCTTTAGTACACAACCATGATACACGATTTACACACAACGGAGGTTTGATAGTCCCAAGAATTAACAATAAATATGGGAGTCGAACACTGCAATATATCGTTCCGAACATTTTTAATTTGTTGCCGACGGATGTTAGAGGTCAAAATAAAATATGGAACAAAGGCAAAATAAAGGAATGGGTAAAAATGATCAAGAGTTAATTACATGAAAATTGTAAAATGTTTATATTCTTAATTTTTTTCTCTTTTTGTGTCAAATTTTACTTAACTTTACTTTGTAGCACATTTTATAAACTTTATAAAATAAAACAACTTTGTTTTAACAACTTTATATTGATACACTTTTTCCAACCGGTTTCGACAAGAACCTGAGGATTACAAGGTGACAAGATGAGAAATAATTAATTATCTTTTATTTTTTTTAATTTTTAATCATGCTGTTTTCACCCAAAAATCTAGTACGAGAGAGTAAAATTATCGATTTGAGTCCCGGGTTCGACCCCCCCCCCCCCTAGGAATCGAACTCGGGACCTCCAGAACGGTAGCCGAGCTTGCTGACCATTACACTACGGAGGCGGACATTTATCATTTGTAAAATTAATTATCACATTTATTGCACAGTTCAGTTAAATGATATCTGATGATGGATCCCCCCCACGTTGCACTGTACGGCCAACCCCATGGTAGACAACTCCCGGGCAGACCACTAAAGAGATGGGTCGATAGCAGGGAATCGACGTCGCAGGAGGCTAATCCCTCTTAAAAACAGGCCATAAGGCCTATAATAATAATAATAAGACGAAGAATATTCACCATGGCAAATATAATCATTTAAAAATAAATTATAATATTTATCGCACGGTTCAGTTAAAGGCCATTAATAGCAGATATCACCACTCTATGCGCTGTTCAGATCACTCTACAAAATGTAATTGACTCTGTGCGATGCAAATGAATCGGAAATTTCCAATTTGAGAGGCACTCTCTGTACGTACGTGTGTGTGAGTGTGTGTGAGTGGTGTGTGAGTGTGTGAGTGTGTGTGAGTGTGTGTGAGGATGTGTTCGGCGGTGTCGGAGTGCTGGTCTTGTATTATTGATAGCGCAATATGCATGCACTGCTTTACGAGTTATCGCTTTGTCGGTTTTAGTGCATTTGATCTGCAATGACTTGCGTACACCAAGCTCAAAAAATACTCATTTTGATATTTTCTAATGATTAAAGAAAACACTTCGTTTTTTACCACTTGAGTTTTATTATAGACTACATGTTTCAGAAGTTAAACTTCTAAACATTTTTTTGTTCTGGTATCCAAATACCATTATTATTCACTTTTTCAATTCGGTTTCGATAAAACCACACTGTAGACCAGGAAGATCCGAGTTTCTAGGTTAAATAATGGTTTGAAATGGATCGACCGCAATCTGATTTAAACTTGACCGTTTTCAAATAATGGCATGATTTTTCTTTTCTAAAAAGTTTTCTAAAAGTCCGCCTCCGTAGTGTCATGGTCAGCACGCTCGGCTACCGTTCTGGAGGTCCCGGGTTCGATTCCCAAGGGGGGTGAAAATAAATATAAGTAATTTTTTCACTGTAATATTTATTCAATATTACCATGGACTGGTACCTGAAGCGGAGGGCTGATCACCTTTCCTTCATGTGTAAAACGATCATGGTAACACTGCGTTTATAGGACACAGTGCCCTATGCACCATTGGGGTGCGGATAAGGATTTTATTATTATTATTAAAAGTGAAGTAATTCCTGGTCCACCTAATATAACATTTTATTTCGTGGAGACTGTACATTTGCTATGACATATTGGCGGGGTTTAAATGTGTGCTGAAAATTTATTGAAAGTGGTTTGTCAATACATTAATTACACTCGAATACGCCACTGCATTGTTTTATAGTCAATTAGTTTTTAAATTATTTTAAACTCAATATATAGAAATATGTTAATTTAATTTAAATCGAATAAATAAAACAATGAATTTGTTTGACCGATGAAATTATTGGTTTGTACGTAAATTGATATTCATCTGCAGACAATGGTGCATAGGGTTCTTAACAAAATCGACGTAGAGTTTGATTGATCATAATTTTCGTAAAGGCAAGGTCAGTCGTGCGTTTAAGGGACAGTCTAGAGTAATAAAACATAAATAATACACAACATTTTGAGTGTGTCAAAATACATGTTCTCAAATCTGGGTTTTCTTCTTTCCTATGTGTTGAGATAGCTCCTGTTGTTGAACTATCTCAACATAGATGAAGAAAATATGGACGTCTAGGTATTAACAAGGCTTATGACCTGTTATAGACTGGTTATTCTACAATTCTACCCATGATTGACAACCACACTACTCTAATTTTTGGAAATCCTACATACACCTTGTGATTCATCTTCTGACACTGTACATGTGAGTTCACGACAGCCATATAAGTTGCATTTAAAAAGCTTTTATTTAGCAGAGACCCTTTTAAAGGATGTATGTAAGACCCTAACAGATTATTTTACAGTCTAGAAAATGCCTAAAATATGGTTTTAATTTTTTTGTAGCTTATATTTTAATAAATTATTTTATTCAGAACATTTTGTGAATCACAAATCCCGAATTTGTGTCCAAATACTTGTTCACAAATCTGTCGTTTCTCCGTTAAGGAGTTATGTTGACATTTTTGGACATCTCAACATATATGAAGAAGAATATGGAAGTCTTGGTATTCACGGGGCTTATGACCTATGTATAGTTTAATAATTACAAATAAAAGGGTTTCTGATAAATAAAAGCTTTTCTCAATCCAACATAGATAGCTGCTGTTAACTCATATGTACTGTATTATAAGATTGATCAATTTATCCAGGAGTTCCGAAAATTTGAGTAGCGTGGTTGTCAATCATGGGTAGAATGATAAATATTACACGTGTGTATAGTGATCTATTAACCAATAAGCCCCATAAACATCCATATATTGATATTTTATTCATCCATGCTGAGATGTCAAAAGACACTAGCTTATTTCAAAAAAGAAATAATTATGATGAAATTCGTACCCGAAGTTAGTTCTAAGACAGTTAGTGGATGACATCCCCAAGCAAGTAATGAAGAGTTACCTTGTACCAGGTTTTACGATTTACCAAAGGGGGTAGGAACCGTCGGGGGAGGGTGGCATCGGGGAGGTACCCTGCTAGGACATGAGGGATGACATTGGAGCCCTTACTCTGCAGCCTGCCCTGGCCTCTGGCAAGGGATGGATGACAAAATATTTATATTTTTTGACTACGTAGTATTTGAATGGTGAAACAATATTATTTTTGTAAATTTAATACAGTATTTACTACT
Source organism: Brachycentrus maculatus (assembly GCF_059751285.1). NCBI lineage: Eukaryota > Metazoa > Arthropoda > Insecta > Trichoptera > Brachycentridae > Brachycentrus > Brachycentrus maculatus. The sequence continues at coordinate 3,985,277 of NW_028280872.1, forward strand.
TTCATTCCATAGCATCTACACATAAATGTATATCCGCGCCGATTGTATCTATGTAGACTAAAACCTCAATTTTTTTAAATAAATATAGCAAAAACCTTGTTTTCAACAGCTTTTATTTTCAATATTATTATTCCAACCAGGTTAGACAAATACGTTGTCTTTGTCAGAAATGGATGTCGTTTTCCTGAAAAAAAACAAGGTATTTATCATAACTGGATAAAAAATAATTGTATTTTAAACAAAAAAGGTTAAAATATAGTTTATGTTTTATAAAAGTATCAAAAATAGTTATATTCCAAAAACAGAATAATATTATCATGTACAATTTTTGCATACCAAAAATAGTTTTATACCAATAGTACAAATAATAAAAGTGTTTTATATTATGTTTGTGTTTTATAATACTACAAACAATAGTAAAATACCAATACTAATACCAATACAATAAAATCACTCGGAAACAAGTAAAAGTTTAATAAAAAAATACTATTTATTTAAAATATATGTAAGTGGTTAAAAAAAAAACGTTTTGTTTATTTTTACAATGTTTCTCAATATAAGAAAAATTGTCTTACTTTTACTGCATGGATTAATTTGCAATATTTATTAATATTATCTTATTTTATATTTATGTGTTGTACTATGAGAGATTTCGTCATTATTATATATGGGCACTAAATATTTACGTTAATATGTTTTTTTTTTAAATGTACAATCATATCATTGATGGAGTAAGAATTCATATTTTGGATACGATTTTTTTGTTCGATTGTCTTCGTGTATCGTCAAATCCAGTCCGAGCGAAATAAGTCCGAATCTGGCACTGGCACCGCTCGAAGCAACTTCTACTCAAAAGTTTGTTGGCGAAGTTGCCAAATTATATTCAGGTGCTAATGGGCTAAGATTAAAATTAACTATAAAGATAAATCCACTGGATGTCATTGTGGAAGGTGCGTTTTACGAGCGTTTGGATTAATTTATCTCTTAAAGTAACGGCAGTGAAAAATAATTAATAAGGGTTTATTCCTCCCCCGTATTCAAATGGGTGGGTGTTCTCCTTAACTGAGTCGGCTCTGGGAGCCATTAGTTCATTTTTATACCTGCAAACTTTATATCGAGTGGCGTTCGCGGGCTTAACGATTATCGCATTCAATTTGCGTCAAGATACGGCCGCTCAGACACTTCCTGCGAGAGATTCCTATTATTATAACCTCTCCTCGTTAATTACGCGATCTCTTACTACATCATTTTATGTAAATACAAAAATATATAATACAAAGTAACTTAATACTTAGACGCAATAAAGAATTGATACAAAACTATGAATATAACCTCTCCTCGTTAATTACGCATTCACTTGCTTTATCGTTTTATGTGAATACAAAATATAAAAGAAAGGAATTAAATGCTTAGTCGCAATAAAAAATTGATACAAAACTATGATTTTCTCAATTTGCGTCAAGATACGGCCGCTCAGACACTTCCTGCGAGAGATTCCTATTATTATAACCTCTCCTCGTTAATTACGCGTTCACTTGCTTTATCATTTTATGTAAATTCAAAAATATATATTGGAAAGTAACTAAATGCTTAGCGCAATAAATAATTGATACAAAACTTTTATTTTCTCAATTTGCGGCAAGATACGGCCGCTCAGACACTTCCTGCGAGAGTTCCTATTATAATAACCTCTCTTCGTTAATTACGCGTTCTTTTGCTACATTATTTTAGTAATATTCAAAAAAAAATAATGTTTAGGCTGAATGAATGAATTAAACGCTTTACCCTTTCCGGTCCTATGTCGAATGTCATTCGACATCGACTTTATTTCGGTAAGTCCTATGTCGAATGTCATTCGACATTTTTTTCTTCATCAATTTAGTGTTAAAATACAAGCAAACACATTTTTTTCTCACTCGTATTTAGCGTAAAATGTAATAATAAGAGACAAGATTGTATACATTCAAAATAAAAATATTTTTTTAACACAAGTGTAGTTTTATTAAAATAAAACTTGGATGTATTGTTTAACCTTGTAATGCTGTAAATCTATTGTGGACCTGGTGGAATTTTCAATTTTTTTGTTATGGATCGGAAAGGGTTAACAGATACAAAATTATGTTTTTCTCGATTATCGCATTCATTTTCGGTAAAGAGACTTCGTGCTTGACATTCGTAATATTACAACTTCTTTTCGTTAATTCATATTTCTATGTAATTATTTTAAAAGTCCTAGAATAAAAAAAAAAAGAAATATGACAAAGAAAAAAAATGAAAAGAAAATCAAATTTTAATCTGGGATTTGAAATAATACGAAAATAAAACCTTAATAGGTATTAATTTAATTTTACCTAATAACAGTCTATTTTAGTCATGGCCGATATCAGACAAAAAAAAACATTAAATATTTATTTTATTTTTATTTATCAAAATATTATACCGGCTTTAATTTGGAATAAAAAAATGACAATAATCGTTTTTTATTACTTATAAATATACTATATGCTACTTAATTTAGGTACATTTGAAAGATGAGTATGATATTAACATTTTATAATTTTCATGTTTTTTAATACCTTTAGAAACACTAAAATATGTTTCCCGATTGTTTGCATCATTGTTGAACAACTGCTTGCACTAAATTCACGGCAAAAAGGCAACTCATCTTTTGCACAACCAAATTTCGCGAAATCGATTTATTTGTCTATAAAAATTAATTCTTTATCGCACCCTCCCTACCGGTCCGCGATAAAGGTGGAAATATAGATGAGGGACGATAATAATGTGACATCCAAATTTCCCGCGAGTGATATTTTCACTTTTGAAATGCGTTCAACTTTCGGCACCCCATCTATAATGAATGCAAATACCTCCCTTTATTCATAGTCGCCTGTTATGCCACAGGTCTGAATGTCAACTTTTATATTTGCCTATCTACTTCGAAAACAAAGATTTCTTTTTCTTTTTTCTTCTTCTTCCTCGTGCAACGAAAGTTAGTTTCTACGCATAACTATTCAGCTCGACTCGCAAAACCATTACTCAAGTTAGATATTACATGTATTATTTACACTTTTGTTTTATTTAAAAAAATCACACCTTACCATATATATTCCCATGAATTTTCTTATATATATATATATATATATATATATATATATATATATATATATATATATATATATATATATATATATATATATATATATATATATATATATATATATAATATATATATATATGTATATATATATATATATATATATATATATATATATATATATATATATATATATATATATATATATATATATATATAATACACACACACTAACATTCGCCTCATAAATTTAATAAAGAAGCAGAGGAAGACCGAGAAAAACATGGCACGATCAGGTATGCCAAATACTTCAAAGTGGTCAGGTTAGGAGTCGTAACAATCGGCGGGTATGTATGAGGAGATGCATGAACGTGGAAGAGGCGAAGAATGTTTACAAGGACAGAGTGGTGTGGCGCTCTATTCTCTCTGCCTACCCCTGCGGGGAAGCGGCGTGATGGTTAGTTAGTTAGTTAGTTAGTTATACACACACATTTGATTATTCACCCGACGGATGATGTATTTATGTTTATGTCTAGATTTGAAATGAAACAAACGTACTTTCAAATTCTTTCGTTTAAAATTAAAGATTAAGAAAAAAGGAAAAAAACAATATATTTATATATGTACATTTAATCTGAGTTTTGCAACGCTTTATGTTACTTTAAAAAAAAATTAACCTGTTAAAAACTAAAGCAAAAATCATTGAAATATTCTTATTTTTTATTTATTTATTTAAATATCCATTTATACATGTCATGACAAAATTTTCATAAATATTTCAAACGATTCCCGACGAAATATATAAATATTACATCTTTATAAAACGAAATGGTTGAAACCAAAATATTTATCAGAGTTCTCTTGGAGTGCGCTATATTATGCAAAATGCTGATTGCAAACTTTGGTCTCTAGGTGGTTATCATTGGAATTAATGTGAGCCACCCTACAAATAAAATTTCTGGAGGGATGTTTGATATAACATACTTTGGAATCTGCAAGCTTACCGGTGGTTTCATGTACGCGGGGAAGAAAAATAATCAAACTTTGATGAACAAATCAAATTTTGATGAATTCTATCGCAATATTCAGAAGTCGATTGTACTAATCTCCGATCTCTGATTATGTTATGTAAATAGTCTAATAAGATAAATATTACTTTGAATAACATATTTTTTAATATTTATTTATATAATTATTTATTTGTATGTTTATTTATTTATATATTTTTATCATACACATAATAACAAATTAACTTACTCGAAATGTTGTAAATATTTATGGTATTTATAAAACTACTTAAAAGAAAATTGATTGTGCCATGCTATCAAATATCACATGACCGAATACGATGCAATGCCCCGTGTACCATTGGGTGCAAATACATATTTTTATTTATTTATTATAGTTCATGAATCTTCATCAGAATAGGTTTAAGTGATTACTTTATACACAATTTTACCAAAAACAAAATTTTGCAAGTAAAAAATACAGGTTATAAGATTAAGTTAAACTCATAAAAAAGTTTTAAAGGTTTTATCTTCGTCTGAAATTCGAATACGAAAAGAGTTTTGTAACTAGTACCTAGAATATCTAATCATGGATTAACAGGTAATTTTACACAGTTAAAAGTGATTTTTAAGTCAGCCGATGACAGGTTTAACAAAACTTATCCTGTGTCCAGATTTTTGTATTACTTTACCCCAAAAAAGCTCTTTTGCCGCGTTGTCATACGATATTTGAAAAAAAAGTTTTGAATACTCTAAGAAAATGTTTATATATCGCCCACTCCTTTCAAGAACGTCATGTATCTAAAAACTTGATTTTTCAGGAGAACGTTTTTAAAGTTCAAAAATATTGTAAAATATATTAAAAATAAATATCAAGACACTTATTGAACTTTTTACTGTGCAAAAGATCTTTTTAGGTAAAACCTGAAGGTTTTTTCTCCATTTGAAAAATATTAAGCATATTTAAAAAAAAATTATTATACAATACCTTTTCTTCAAAATGCAAAAACAACACTTTCTACCCTGTAGCGGGTAAATGTTAAGTTAAAAATATACCGCGTTTGCTGGGATATAGTACATTTTCTATAGCACAACTGAAAATTGACGATTTTTTAAAGGAGTGTGCGATATGTGATGTAATTTTATTAAAATTAAACACTTGAATAATCCACTTCATCTATTTTTATTTTTACTTACGACTTGTTCCGAAAACGACACTTGTTTTCATCTTCTGGTACAAATTAAAACTTACGAATAAAAATATATTTAGGTGTATATATAGGTTAATAAATATAGGGAAGGGGGTTAAGAAACAACATTTTTTGTAAAAGGAAACATTGATAATAATGGTGACGTATTTTGAAACAGTATAATATTAATTATTGTTTTATCTGAATTTAAATTTTTAATGTATTTTTTTTTTAAATAAAATGAAAAAATAAGAAAAACTTAAATAAGACATCGCCTCTATCGTTAAATAAAAAACGTCCTTAATTTTTTTTATTTTTCCCTTTAATTTTCTGTATTACGTTGTATACCAATATCGGAAAATCTCTGATTAATAAATTATGCCACCGCGAAAAAGGATCCCCAATTAAACGTAATTCAATACGCGAGAAAGAGACAGGTTGATAATGGGGAGTTTTTGCGGTTAACGAGAATCAATTGGGGAGAAAGGGACAAAGTGGTGTCTCGGTTTGTGTTACAAGTAATTAAGGTGAGTTTTATTACTAACAGGTGATAAAATGTATCCAATTATTATTACCCGCGAAGTTTGATAAGGGTGAGAGGAAATACGATGATAATATAATTTATCGATAAGATCGTAAGGACGTATTTTAATATAAATTGTAAAATAATTCAAATTTATTGTTTGGTGTAACGTTTTATGTATATCTATTTTTCTGGTTGGTTTAAAAAACGGTTTATCTAAGACGATTTTTTTTTAATACTCTCCTTATCATTCATCGTTCACTTTGTGTAATACCACTTTAATGTAGACTGCATTTGACCTGATGGTGGAATGATTATTCCGAAACTGCTAGTCATAAAGAAGTGTTTTTTAAAGTGGTATTATATAAAGTGAAATTATTAAAATAACCGGAGAACAATGTTTCACATATCGCTCACTCCTTTCAACAACGTCATAAATCAAAAATCGACAATTTTCAGTTGTACATGTTTTCGGAATGCCCAATAAATGTACTATATCCCAGCAAAAGCGGCATATTTTAAACTTAATATTTACCCGCTACAGGGCAGAAAGTGTTGTTTTTGCATTTTGAATAAAAGGTATTGTTTAATTGTTTTTTCAAATATACTTAATATATTTCAAATGGAGAAAAAACCTTCAGCTTTTACCTAAAAAGATCTGTTGTACAGTAAAAAGTTCAAAAAGTGGCTTCATATTTATTTTTAATACAGTGTATTATAATATTTAACATTAAAAACGCTCTCCTGAAAAATCAAGTATTTTGATTTATGACGTTCTTGAAAGAAGTGAGCGATATACAACTGACCTTTGAAATTAGTAAAAATAATGTTTTTTTTTAATAAATCACGCCCCTAACGGTCATAAGTCCAGATAGCAGGTAATAGTAGTAGGTAAAATCCATCAAAATACGATTCAATCCAAAAAGATTGCAAGAATTCCGAGAGTCGATGTATTTAAAGACATAAAACAATTCTGTAGGGAGTGCCTAATACATTTGGCCACCACTGTATACAGTGTTTGATAAATAGTTTGAAGACCACATTGGATTTTTAAAAAAAGTGGAATTTACCATGTAAAAATTAAGTCAACAAACGACATTCTTGTGAAGACTTTTTATTTATTATTTAAAATACATAAGGTATTTCCATGATATTTTTTGTAAATGGAGATATGTAATGGAAAAGATTAGTTATTATTAAAACACGATTACATATACCTGTACATTTAAATAAAAGGTAACGAACTTTATGAAAATTTATTTTAAATAGTAAAAAAATACAATAAAAAAAAGAATTTAAGTATCGTACTGACATTTCTTGGTGGAACTGCATTTTAGAGAATAAAATAACAACTTTATAGTTTTTTCCAAAGAAATATGTGAAAAAACTATATACCTAAGTATGTAATTGTTATTTAATTTAAAAAAATCTAATTCTAAGAAGATTAACGGGAGGTGAATGACATGATGTGTAAATAATCGACAAATATACAATATTTAACGAATAGTTAAATTTTAATTTATACTACTTATACCGAGAAATTCACGTCAAATGAAATAAATATCCTGGAAAACGACTAAAATAAATACACCACATTATAAATTATCAAGAATAAAATGCTGAAAATTATTCCAAGATTTCGAGCGCAACGTATGAAAACATCCCGCTAGTGAGGTATGTTTTTACATTCAAACCTTCAAAATTGACTGGAACAAAATTATTTCGACGAATTCCGGGAAATTTATCTCGGAGTATGGCGAAACCAGTCGTAAAGCAGACTTCTCTCGAACATTGCTAAAAAACATTAACCATTTAACTGTTTTATACAATTCCACCCCCCCGAAACCCTATACACTCGAATTTATCATATTTAATACCAGTAGCGACGCCTATTCGAGAACTAATTACTAATAATGTTAAGAATGATAAGAAACATAACATGAAAAGATTCGCAGGGGAGGCGACAACCCTCGCTCTGTCCCTTTCTCTCGACGCTTGTAATGCCTGTCTAGAGAGAGACGGCAGTGGCTGGAGAGCTCTGCGCGGGACTCGGGAACAAATATCGTGTTGGTGATATTTGTGAGAAGTTGGTAGAGAGGATGGGTTACGAATTTTCCACTTATTTTGCCGTCTGTAACGTGTTAAGGGGGTTTCGGAATCGCAATTGGAGCGCTGCGACGGATGATGAGACTCAATAATGAATTTTATAAAAATATTTTCCACGATATTTTGAGTATGTCCTAATTTTTGCTTACAAATTCTGGATTTTTCTTCTTTTGGGAGATATTTAAATTAGATTTTTTTTATTGAAATCTCAACATACATGAAAAAGTCTATTTGAGGTAGAGATATGGCGATCTGGGCATTCTCAAGGCTTAAAAAACTCATGTTATGAATGTTTCTGCTTAAAAAAATACTTATTATTATAAAGGAAAGGTGTTTTGAGATGATTTGAACAGGAGGAAAGACCAGTAAAAATAATGTATGAGGTGAATTTATTTAGAAATAGGAGCAGAGGAAGACAGAGAAAACTTGGAATGAACAAGAAGATAAAATACGTACTTCAATGTGGCCAGGCTGAATAATCGGCGGGTATTTATGAGGATATGCATGATTGTAAGAGAAGCAATAAATATTTGCAAAGACAGAGTGTTGTGGGGTTTTATTCTCTCTGTCTACCCCTGTAAGAGATGCGGCGTGATAATAAGTTATCAAATCAAAAAAAGTAATTTTTTATATTGATTTCTTAAACATAGATTGCAGTTTGTAGGTAGGTATCATATGGTAGTAATTTTATGATATTCTATCCATGATACACATTCAACTGCAACAACAGGCGCCGTGGCGTAGCTGGGTAGACGCTCGCTGAGAAACTGGCGTGGCGGGTTCAATGATTTATTTTCAATTGGTCTAGGTGTTTGTGATGTATTTTTCACATTTACCTTCCCTTTCTTTACCATCCCACCTGCAGACGAGAATCTATAATAGGCACTTTGCGGGTTATTCCTTTAATAATAATAATAAAATAAAATAAACTATACGATGAATATACATATGTACATATATATATAACATCCGAAATCAAGTAGTTTGTTTGTCAGTCATGGAAAATTTCTGAATGCACGTATTCAGTAATTATTTAAATCAGCCTATATCTGAGTATGTATTTCACTAAAATGATAATTGAAATTCATACTCAGACTTCCATATTCGTCATCATCTATGCTGAGATATTAATGCTAAAAAAATCTTTTGTTAATTATATGGTGGGGCGTGGTCATATCTTTATTTAAAAAATCGTAACACAAAAAGTATTGTCAGTATGGATTTAATTAGTTTTTACGCACACAGTTGCAATTTTAAGGGTTTATTTTATTTGTTTTTAAAAACGACATCTAAAAGGCTTCCAATGTTCTCGTCAATGCGCTAAGATAGGCGAATTTTCATATTTTTGTCAAGTTTTTCCAGCATATCTGTGTCTATGTAGGCATTAGCAGCAATAATATTGTCCTTCAGCTAACCAATGGTCTTCGGACGATTGGTGTTAATCAAGATTTGAGAACAATGATTTGAACACACACTGGGGTGAGGATGCTAACAAACGAACGACAGATATGATGTCAATTCGACCGCTGTTAAAAAATTATCACTCTCTTTCCGATCAAATAATGTAATGATTTATGTCACGTTATAAATATCAGTGTCACGAAGCGTGGAATGTGGCCGATAAATGCGTTTTAAACTCGAATTTCTAACCATAATCAGCGGATATCCCACCCCAACTCCTGCGCTATCCCAAATTTTGACTGTCTGTTGTTTTGTTCCAGTTTCCCGAACGAATAATTTTATGATAGTCAAATAATATACGGAAATAGTTTCCTGAAACGATTTTCTGCGACTCTTTATTTGTTCAAGTAAAAATGACCGTTGCAGATGTCTTATTCCGTCCCGATATCGTTACGAATAATGTATTTGCTCCACGGCGGGCATGAGGCGCGGAGAGGGTGTCTAATAAACAGCTATGGCGGTGTTTTGCAAACAGAATTGAAGCAAGAGGCACCGTTTCTTAAATAATGCCTCCTCCCTCCTCCGAACCCGACAGGGGGGCGTCTCTTCGCGTACAATTGTAGCGAGTCTCTTTGTTTTACGAGTGTATCAGATACGGCAGTTAATCAGGCTATTTACGATGTATTTTATCTTTAATTGTTTGCGGAATTTGGTATCGGCTTTTATTTGCCGTATTTGTCATACTGTATAATTATTTCGGTCGCTACAGAAGGAACCATTTGCGAAGAGGCGGATTTTCAAAATAATTAATTTAACGCAATTGATATTTTTTAATTTATTTAATATAGTTACATTTTAAAGTACAACATTATACAATTTCTAAACATTTATACATATGGCAAACTTGTAGTTTTAGATTCGCTGTGCCTCTCTAAAAAAAGAGACTGAGCTCTTGTGCTTGGAGAGGGACGCTCAAGGTTTAATGTTTTATATAATTAATGGTATAACAGTATTTTTTTCTAGATTTATATGTAATGGGCATTAATTATTTTCTCATAAATTCTTATACCTTCTTTTTTTTTAAATTTCTTTAGGGAGTTTATTGAAATTTATGAAGCGAGTGTGGTTGGTAATGGAAGAAGAGGAAGACCGAGGAAAAATAAGCGTGATCAAGTATTTCGACAGTTAGATTTCAGTTTTGAACTAACATTAACTTTTTAGTTTTTTCTACATACATAAATTTTATTTGACCAGTGACCCTGAACATGTTTAGCTCTGATGATGACAAGGTTTTTGTGGAAACCGGTTGGAGAAGAGTACCAAGAAATAATGGTTAAAAACAAAGTAGTTTTATTTTATCATGTTTTAAAAAAAATGTTAATGTTTTACACATTTTTAAAGTTAATTTTAATGAATTTTAAATAATTTTTTTTTTAAATGAATTTTGGTTTAAAACTGATTACTTTCAAATTTTGTCGCATATAAATACAGTGCTTTTACCTTTATTTGCCATTTGACTTGACTAAGCTACAGTAACACGAGGCCGAATACAGTTAGTATTTTATAAAATTAACACATATTCGTTAATATTTTTTTTGTGTAAAATTTATACATTCATATAATCTCTAAAATGAAACATATTTATATATATATATATATATATATATATATATATATATATATATATATATATATATATATATATATATATATATATATATATATATATATATATATATATTTATTTATACATGTATATATATACGTATATATATATATATATATATATATATATATATATATATATATATATATATATATATATATATATATATATATATATATATATATATATATATATATATATATATATATAAATATATCCGTCCTCAGGTTGTAGGTCCTTCTGTCATGGACAACGTCACCTAGGTCATGTCTTCGAACCATGTTTAACGCAGTTGTAGGAACAGCTAAACTATTATTAAGATATTTTGTAATATTTTTTGATTAAGTTGTAATTTTATTTAATAAATATAATAAATAAAATATAACACAAAAAAATATTAATCTAATAAAGGTATTTCGATATTCGAAAAATAGCAAATAATGTACGTAAATATATGTAACGACCCACCTTACCATCCACCCCGTAGCAAATGAGATAAAAGTCTGTAAAATATAATATATTTACCCCAGAAGCACATTATAACATTTTATATTCATTACATTAATCCGGTAGAACAAAGAATGACCGCTGAAAACGAATGGAATCTTAATAAAATTACAATATAACCACAAAGAAGAATTCCCTCCAAAGGGTTTCTGTTTGCGGGAAATATAATATATGAAACATATGAAACGTAAATATATGAAACGGCTCTGAAATATAATAATGGCTAAAAAGATACAACAATACGAGATTTGATTAAACATTACGGTAGCCCGGGCGGTGGGGAATTCGTTTCAGTCCGGGAGATTATTTAAATTTCTTTCCAGCGACGTTTGAGGGGTGTGTGCTTTGCACCCCTAGCCGCGGAAGGGTTGAGTGTGTTACGAACATTTTAAATGCTCCCGCTTTCAAAAGGTGGAATTTATTTTCGACAGCAAAGAAGGAAGACCTTTTCCTTTCCTTTGATTGGACAAATTTATTATTATGATAATTTTATTCTCTCGTACTAGATTGTTGGGTAAGACACAGCATGATTTAAAAAATATTTATAATTAATTAATTATTTATATAATTTATATTTGAAGCACTAACTTTGTGATTTTCCGTTTTATACTTCTCGATAAAGAAGCGGTTAGCTTCGAAACTGGTAGACAGTATAATTAAGTTAAAATAAAATATTTATAGTGATTTTAAAACTAAGTTACATTTGAATTATTTATTAATTATTACTTACTATTATTATTATTAATTACTAAATTATTAATTACTAAATTATTTACCCGTCTCACCATATATAATTAAATGTACTTAATATAAACCTATTCTACTAACTGATATGTACATACTTAAAATAAAACTAAAAATATATGAAAATGTTCACAAATAAATATAAGTGATTTTTTCACTCTAATATTTATTCAATATTACCCTGGACTGATACCTGAAGCGGAGGGCTGATCACATTTCCTTCGTGTTAACGATTAAGATAACACTGTGTTTATATAAAACAGTGCCCTATGCACCATTGTTTATATATTTTTTACATTGTTTATTACATTATTATGAACAAGAATTTAAAACAAATGAAAGTGGATGTGTATAGTTCACAAGAATAAATTTATAAAGTTGATCCTAAAAAAAACAAAACCAACGATAATAGAAAGACATGTTAGTGCATGCATTGATATAAAGAAAAGTAGTATGTTTAAAGTAGAGGGTGTTCCATTATTAGGGGTTTGTAAAACCTTCAGAGAATACGCCCGCACTCGTAATCCCATTAACCTTTAAGTATGTGTCTAAACACATTCAAAAATTAAAATCGCGAGCTCGCTTTTGTGTATTTGTTCAAGATTCGGGCATAATTATGCAAATGCGGTCCGAATTTCACAATACATAAGGATTACAGCATCCGCATTGCATAAAATAACTTAATAATGATCATTGTCGAGGGTAGAGGGACCTCGGGGTCCAAAATGTCGCCATCAAAGGCTGTCTTTTGTGGTCGCTTCCCGTAGGCCGGGAGAAGACGGGAGCCATTTATTAAATTACAAAAAAATATAACAAAACAAATCTGTGTTGGCGGACAGAAATGCGTTTAATATTCATGGCGGAAATGTTTGAAATTTTCATTACGGCGACAAACAAAGAAGTGGTCAGTTGCGCCAGGGAATGCCAAATCTTCAGCGCCCGCCGGCGTGTGTTTCGTAATTATATTAAAATATTTTCTACATGTTAAGTAAAAGAGGTAACGGAAGGCGAAACCTTCCCACGGGATCTGGCGGCGCTCAAAGTTTGGTGACAAATTTGAATTTATTTTATAATTTATCTTCTCCGGGGCGTAATGGAGAAATATGAGAACGAAGACACTTCTATAAGTTTCTTCATATATTATACTATACATACTTACGAGTACACTGAAAGCCTCTCTTTTTTAAAACGAAAACTCATACTAAACTAACTAACCAACTAACCGTGGCGCCGCTTTCCCACAAGGGTTGGCAGAGAGAATGGAATGCCACACCTATCTGTCTTTGCAAAAAATCTTTGCCTCTTCCACATTCATGCATCTCCTCATACATACCCGCTGATTACTTCGACTCCTGACCTCACTACTTTCAAGTATTTGAAATACTGGATCGTGTCATGTTTTCCTCGGTATTCCTCTGCTTTTTGTCATGTTTGTCATGTTCATGCATTTCCTCATACGTACGCGACGATTATTCCGACTCTTTTCAAGTATTTTACATACTTGATCATGCCAAATTTTCATACATCTTTCTCAGCTCCTATTTCCAACTTTATTGTAAACAAGAATGGTGAAGTTACACGTGTGTAAAATGATCACTCACCTATAGTCGTTTTCAATTTCAATTCAAACCCTTATTCGCACCTCAACGGTGCATAGGGCACTGCATCATATAAACGCAGTGTTATCTTGATCGTTAACACATGAAGGAAAGGTGATCAGCCTTCCGCTTCAGGTACCAGTCCAGGGCAATATGGAATAAATATTAGAGTGAAAAAATCACTTATATTTATTTGACCCACCTGGGAATCGAACCCGGAACCTCCAGAACGGTAGCTGAGCGTGCTGACCATTACACTACGGAGGCGGACAGAGTCTAAGACGTTAGCCCTGTAAATACCCAGACTTCCGTTTTCTTCTTCATTTATGTTGAGATGTGTAGAGACCCAGCTTTGTGAAAAAGTTTTTGGATACACTCAAAATGTTTTTTTGTTGTTCTTGCGATTTTCTGTTTTCGTCATGTTGAAAAGATTGATTTTTTTTTCAAAATTTTATTGTGAGTATTTGATAACCCACAGTTAGAAAACCTTATTTGAATGAAGGTTTACTGACAGAAGAATTGGGAAAGAGGAATGAGGGGTTGTTCGGACTACAGTCAGGTAACCATTTTGCTGTTTCTTTCAGCTCCTGCGAGACCACTGCGTTGATATGTATTTCTCAAATATCTACATCTAGAATTAAATTTACAGAATTTGAAATTGTAATCATTAATGTAAATTTTATTTTATCACCATCAATGTTTAATATACAAGTGTGCAATGGTAGCAAGTTTTGCTAAAGAAAAATCATTTTAAAAATTCTTCTTTCACATACCATTTTTAATTTTTTAATTATTTTTTTTAAAGATAAAAACTTGTATATTTACACAAATATTTCGATTTTGTACTATTTGTGTGAGCCTAAGCGTCTCAAAATTACAAAAAGGTATCAAGTTGCGGTAGAGGGGTTCGAACCGAGAAACTCTGACTTAAGAGTCCGCGAGACTAACCGTACGTAAAATATACTGTAACGAATGTCATGAATATACTTTAATGAATACCTTGCAACGAGAAAGAATATTTCACTATTTGATGTGCATATTTATTTTATTTATTTATAAAAAAAATATTTTACATTTAATATAATTACAAATTAAAACAATGTGCCCTCTACGTTTTCCCTTGCCGAGGACATATTTTACAATACTTATTTATCAAACTTTTTCAAAGAAAATTATTTATGACATCCAATCAAATAAGACATGGCTGAATGATTAGATTTATTTAAATATACCGACTTCTATTAAATATTTATAAATAGCCTTTTTCTACATCAAAAAATCTTAATGTATAATGGAACTATGGATGTACAACTTTATTGCAAAGTAATAAAAAATTATAATTTATATTTGAAGCACTAACTTTGTGATTTTCCATTATAAAATTAAAATGTAACTTTGTTTCAAAATCACAATAAATATTTTATTATAACATTATTATAGTGTTAGTTTAACGTGTGTAATAGTGTAAGTGTTAGCTTAATTATAGTATAGTTTCGAAGCGGCTAGCTTCGAAACCAGTAGGCATTATAATAAAGTTATAATTAAAAATTTATAGTGATTTTGAAACAAAGTTACATTTTAGTTATTATCAAAAGTTCTTTTGACAAAAGAGGTATGTGAAAGGTTTTGTTTGTTGTGTTTCTATATTTTGGACCATAAAATGTTTTAATTGTGATTTACATATGTGCTTTGATGAGAGGTGTTTTCTTGTGTTGTGTGAAAGTAATCCTTAAGGATCCTTAAACACGTGTAAAGATTTTTTTAACATAAAAGTTGTAATATTATAGAAGTATTTTGTAATTTGTAATAAATATATTATTTGTGATATTTTGTCGCTTTAAGTTAAGCCATTGTTGAGCTGAAACGCTTCTACAAAGTAGTATTTAGGTTTGGATATTAATACTGAATTTCTCTTAGTCTTTTGTTAAATCAGTATGACAAACACAAAGTATGTTTTATTTACTTTATAAAATAAAACAACTTTGTTTTTACCACTTTTTTATTGGTACACTTTATCCAACCGGTTATATTTCAATAAATGTTTTATTTACTGCATGTCAACTAATTTCCCAACAAACTAACCAAAAAATAAATAATTTATACTTATTTTCACAATTAAAAAAGAGATTTCGACGCAGTAGCCGAGTAAAGTGTTGAATATTTACATATTATCTTCATCCGTTGTTTAGAATGTTAAACAAATAAAACAGTGGTCGCTACATCATATTATGAAAATTCGCGACTGTCCCCTTTTCCCCCACTGACTCCTTTTCCCCACACCACCCTATCCCTACATACATTACACATATGTAATATTACATAACCACCGCCACTCTAAGTAATAATCTTAACTTAAGCATTTAAAAATAAATATATGTAAAACAATACCACTTAAAGTTAATAATAATGTAAATAGTATTTTTTGACATCTCATCAAAGATGAAGAAGAATATGGAAGTCTGGGCATTCACGGGGCTGACGACCGTCATAGGCTAGTTTAAGTGATCACTTTACACACGTGTAACATTCTCCAATTCTACCCATTATTAACAACCACACTACTCAAATTCTTGAAAGTTCAATGTATATATGAACCAATTTAGAAACCTTGTTCTTGAATTACTAGAACTTCACTAGAGACACCTTCATCTTTGATGAGATGTTAAAAAATAATATAAAAAATAACTCCTATAATTAGAGATAATCCAGATTTGTGAACAAGGATTTGGACACACTAAAAATGTAGTAATGTAAATAGTATTTAATTTACATTTCAATTTTACATTTGATATATTATTAAAGATGAAGAAAGATACGGAAGTCTCGGTATTTACAGGGCTTTTAAAATATAATTATTAAGTGATCACTTCATAGGCCAGTAAGTGATCACTTTACACACGGTGTAACATTCACCATTCTACCCATGACTGACAACCACACTACTAAAATTTCAGTAGTCGTATGAATCATTTAATTGACACATCATACGTCAACTGTTTTTAGTATTTGATTTACATTTTGAGATCTCAACAAAGATGAAGAAGGATATGGAAGTCTGGGTATTTACAGGATTTATGACTTACCATAGAATGGTTTAGTGATCACTTAAGACGCATGTAATGTTTATTATTCTTCCCATAAAATATTATAATAGATGATTACCTAAATATCATTAGGATAAAGTAGTTTTAATAAAAAAATAAAAAACAAAGTACTAGAAATAAAGATAAAATAAAAATAAATCCAGCTTTTAAAAAAAAAACTGAAAATGTCTGTAAGTAAAATGTTACTTTGTTTTAAAATCAGATTTTAAAACAAAGTTACATTTTAATTATGAAATGGAAAATCACAAAGTTAGTGCCTCAAATATAAATTATATGAAAATGTTTGGTTTGTTTGAAGGTTTGAAATGAGATGCCTGATTGTATGAAGGATGAAAAGAGTCTGAAAGAATTCAAAAGAAATATTTTTGTACTGTAAGAATATGTAAATATGCATATGATGTAAATTAAGTGTAAAAAACAGTTTGTATTGAATGTAATATAAGCAAATTCAAAATTTGGACGTTGTATGTATCCTTTCATTGACATGTTATTTCACATGTGAGTTTTCAGCACCATCTGTTTTGGTTAAGGTAAGCTTTATTTAACATAAATGTATGTGATATTCTTCCCAAATTATTTTGCATACTGCAAGAAGCCTGAAAACAAGATTTTTTTATTATTTAACTTGTAATTTGACCAGTTAATTTTTTCATATTATTTTGAGAGTGTCCAAATCATTGTTCACAAATCTGGGCTTATTAAAGGAGTAATTCATATTGACATCTCAACATGGATGAAAAAGAATATGGAAGTCTGATGGTGCCGAGAATTCCCATGTGAAAGAACGTGTCAATCAAAAGATATATTATATATATACAAGATCCGAAATTTTAGAAGTGCGGTTGTCAACCATGGGTATGGTGAATGTTACATTTCGCTTACTCCTTTTAACAACGTCGTATATCAAAAATCGTCAATTTTCAGTTGTGCATGTTTACGGAATGCACAGAAAATGTACTATATCCCAGCAAAAGCGGCATAAAAGAAGAAAAAGTATAGTTTAATTATTTTTCTAAATATACTAAATATTTTTCAAATTTAGAAAAAACATTCAGGTTTTACCTAAAAAGATCTGTTGCACAGTAAAAAGTAATACATTCAATAAGTGGCTTGATATTTATTTTGAATGTATTTTAATATATTTTTAAACATTAAAAACGATCTCCTGAAAAATCAAATAATTTGATATATGACGTTGTTGAAAGGAGTGAGTGATATGTACGAAGTGATCTTAACCAGCCTTTGACAGCCATTTCGCAGGCATCGTTAGCACTATAAATACCAGACTTGTATATTCTTCTTCTTCTATGTTGAGATGTCAATATACATATATAGCTCCTAAGTGGACAAACCCGATTTAGACACAATCAAAATATGGTGAATTAACCGACTACTTTCCTCGTTACAAAACATTTTTTAGAATACTCAACATTTAAGCACATTGCACCCTTAGATTTTGTGCTTATTAACATTACCATTCTGATTTCACTTTTAACCTTTGTTTACAGAAAATCGTGCGGCGAAGGGTTAAATGATATGTACATACATATAACGCCATCTACCGTCCAGTAGCCGAGTAAAGGAATGGTCCCTGCCGAATGAATTTTTAATTGCAGTAGCTATTCATCCACGGAACGAAATTTCGTATTACAATCCAGAGTGGCTGTGTAAATATAAGTTACTTACTTTAAAATACACATGTATTGAATAATTTAGTTTGGCCAAATAGAGCTACTAACTGTACGAGTTTTGGTATATCGAATAAATTAAAAATTCAAGCCTAGATAGTGGCAAAACAGAACACTATGTACAACAGTGGAAACAAATTAATTCGTGTATTTTCTTATTATTAAAAATAAAACATTTGTTTTATACAACTTTTTGAGTTTTATTTCATTTCACATGACAAGTTTCGAAAACTACAAATGTTATCATTGACTAACTAAAGTCTTTGAATTCACCTGTCGATGAAAACTAATGAGCAGTAGACCCATACTAATGAGTAGTAGAAGAGTTCCTCAACCAACATTCTTAGAGTAAACTATATATATGTATATATATATATATATTATATATATATATATATATATATATATATATATATATATATATATATATATATATATATATATATAAATATATATATTTGTATTTGTATATATATATATATATATATATATATATATATATATATATATATATATATATATATATATATATATATATATATATATATATATATATATATATATATATTTATATATATATTTATATATATATATATATATATATATATATATATATATATATATATATATATATATATATATATATATATATATATATATATATATATATATATATATATATATGTAAATATATAATTTAAATTCACATACCAAACCCATTTTATATATATCGTAGTCGTACAGGAGAAAGTGACCAACTAACAGAACGTAAAATGTTCAGGAGTCATTTGTTCATTTAAGTCACTTTTGCTTGGCAGGAAAATAAACATCAATGCAGTTATTTTTGGGTGTGTCAAATCTTTTTTCTTCTTCATCTTTGTTGAGATATCAAGCTATCTCAACGCTACATAGGCGGACATTGAAAACATAATACTTTGAGTGTTTAAAAAAAATGTTCACAAATATTCGTTTTCTCCATTTAGAAGTTAATTAATTTTTCTGTCAGTATTTTTTTGAAGTCTGGGTATTTACAGAGCTGTCATAGGCTGGTTAAGTGATCACTTTATACACATGCAACATTTACCATTCTACCTATGATTGACAACCATACTTCTTAAATTTTTGGAACTCCCGGATATATCATCGATCTCATGATGCTGTACATATGAGTTCACAACAGCCATCTTTGTTGGATTAAGAAAGCTTTTATGTAGCATTTGTGTCATAAATTTGTTTTACCGTTCTGTCTTTACTCATTCAATACATATGTTCTAAGCATCTCAACACACATTTATAAATTATATCGATGATGCTATCTCAGCCTGGAGGGAAAGAGAGGGAGAGGAAGATCCCCACACGGTGGACCGATCAAATTACGGCAGCAGCAGGCTCCTCGGTGGTTGGAGCGCTACGTGCAGCGCAGTCAAGGGATAACTGGAGAAGAGTCATTGCTTCTGCAAGGGTCACAACCCTCAGCAATGAGGAATAAGACGGAGAAGATCTCAGCCTTACATCCTTCAAAGTGATCGAAAAAGGAAAACTGATCACTTTTCTGATAACATTTTTTTATTAGATCGATTAGGTGTTGATGTCACCTTCTTCTACTTCTTCTTGGCTACATCCCAGATTATTATCCTTGTAGACTGCTGGGGTCAGTTCTCCTCGTCTTCAGAATAGAAGGATGTATAAGTCACCTAGGCCATGCCTTCGAAACATTTTATATTTCTACATTACCCATGAATTCCTCGGTCTTCCTATAGATAACCTTCGAGGAAGATCCATCATTAATATCACCGTACGTATTTTCCCTCTGCATTTGAATAGTAAATTTATCGTATTAAATGCGTCTAAATTCCTTGGTATCAGAAAGATTAACAAAAAATCCATCTCAATTTTATAATTCCTCCGTTGAAACATTTCCAAATGGAAATAATCTTTAAATAAATACAGTCCTGATTAAATACGAGAACCGCATTGACAGACCGCGGAAAATTAACTCTAAACTTTATCCACATTTTTCAGACAGATGGAGCTGCCAGAATTCGCTCTTTCTCTCTCCGTCCCATGGCGCTTCTTTTTAGATGGAGAGAGACGGATATATAGCGTCATATAGCCTGCTAGTCTAACCAGAGCGAGTTGAGTTGTTTTATTTGCATCGATGAATCCGGATTTGTGTGGAACGTGTGTCTGGCGAATTCGAAAAACAAATTTGAGTCTCGAACGGAATGAAATGTGAATTTAAATTTAAATAGCTCAAATTTCGATACCGTCTCAGAAAAGAACAGGAAAACTCATTTTGGTATAACACGACATAATACGTATTAATGTAGAGTTTTCCTGGACTGGAATTACGGTGAAAATATAAAACACTAAGTACGTAATGTAGGTGGCATATATAATTTTAATAAATTGGAGAATCTTCAATGAAAAATGTATGAAGAATGAAAAGAATCTCAAAAATTATTTAAAAAGAAATGTTTGTGTAGTGAAAAAAGATTTAAATATATCAATGATATTAACTAAGTTTAATAAAGAGTTAGTATTATATGTTATATAAACTAACTAAAGAAATCGAATAAAAATATCATTCATAAATTCATTTGGGTATCATTAACATCCTGCCAATACTAGCCGACAATTGAGTTTAAATTTTCCAAATCATTGAAAAAGAATTTTCAAAAATAATATAAAATTTTTGTGGTGACCTCAATTTTTTTTATATAAAACCAATACTAAACCCCTTCAGTAATAATTAAAATGAGGGGAAAAAACATATATTTTTTTTAAAGGATGAATTTTACAAACTTTGAAATTAAGTTGAAAAGTGGATCCTTAAAATAAGTAGCGTGAACTGACTGGAGACATTTGAGATGTGGATGTTTTCTAGAATGCTTCGGGTACCCTGGACGGACATGGTCAGCAATGAAAGAGTTTTCGAAAAAACCAGAGCAAATCGGGACTAATATCGAATATAAAAGTATCCTATTTGGGATATATGCTCAGAGGAGAAAAGTACAAGCTACTGCGATTGATCGTCAAGAGTAAGATCGAGGGTCGAAAAGTTATCGGAAGAAGGTGAATCTCCTGGATTCATAATATACAAGGTGGACAAGAGTAGGGGAGAGTGCCCATGGATGGGACGTTTTTGATTTTACCTCTCTAGTTCTTCTCTGTAAAACAAATCACAAAAAGTAAACGTGGTTTCTCTTTATTCAATCTTTTAGCTACAAATATGCCATACTTTGTTTTCTAAAAAAATTAACCTAACTGCCTGAAAAATCGATTTCAAATAATGTCCTAAAATGTCCCATTCATAAACACCCTCCCATGAGAGGGACACCAGTATACCATCAATGGGACATTAATTAAAATGCTAAATTGATGGAATAATTATATTTTAAAACAAAAATCATCTGTAGACACTTTCGTATAATACGTAGACACATGTAAAAGAAATTTTATTAAACATTTTCGCAACATTTTTGGCAAAAAAAGTTCAGATATCTTAATATTCCACAATTTTCATGGGCCACGAAATATACATTTAAGCCATTGCATAAAACTAAATTCATATTCTCCTTCACATATGTGACACTTATTATCCTCCATTCCTTTTGTTTTTGTCAGTGATACACCTTCTATTTCAACTGATTTATCTGAACTGATCTCTGTCATCACTCATTGAAATATTTTGTTTAAAACTGAGTTTTTTTAAAACTCTTTTAGCGTTAGGCTTATTTTTTGGTCTATCTGTAGGTTTTCATTTTCCATTCTTCAATAATTGTATTTTCAAAAACTTGTCCTTTTCTGAAGTGTCAGATATTATACTTGATTTCCCCTTACTGATTTATTTCTGTACTGTAGAACATATTCTTCCAGCTGAATTTAAATACGTGGAAAGTATTTCTTCTCGCTTCAGACTAAACTGACTAATTAAAAAAACTAACTTACGATCACGCCGCTTCCCCGCAGGGATAGGTAGAAAGAATAGAACGCCACACCACTCTTTGCAAACATTCTTTTCGCCTCTTCTACGTTCATGCATCTCCTCATACATACTCGCCGATTGTTACGACTCCTAACCTGACCACTTTCAACTATTTGGCTTACCTGATTGTGCCATGTTTTTCTCGGTCTTCCTCTGCTCCTTTTTCCAATAACATTCGCCTAGTAAATTTGTTTAACCGTTCTATCCTCACTCATTCGTTCTACATGTTCAAACCATCTCAACACATTTTTCTTAATTTTATCGATTATGCTTATCTCAGCATTGCATTCCTTCCTTATTTCACTATTCGAACATCTATCATACATCGTTTTGTCGCACATTCTTCTGAGAGATCGCATTTCGACTGCATTCAGTCTACTTTCATCCTTATTTTGCCAACTCCATGTTTCACTTCCATACATTAGAGTTAGAACCAGGACTCCGTTATGCACTGCCAGTTTAGCTTCCGCTGATAGGCTCTTTTATTTCCTATCAGCCTTTACATGTTTGACATGTCTATAAAGAGAAGATTTTCCTATTGCATATGTCTTTGCAACCGACCTAATATTTTGCTTTATTTTAAAACCTCTTCTACAGCGGCTTCAATTAGAATGTTGGTGATTGATGGTTGGTGAACTATGGCGTGTTTTTAGCATTATAACCTAAAAACAATATAATGTTTACAATGCGTGTAATACAAACGAGTACAAACGATTTTTAATATAAATTAAAAGTATTCGCCATGAATGGGACAATTTTCCCTTGAGTGGGACCGTCCCATTCATGATCACTGCGCGCGTCCCATTCAAGGAAATTCGTGATTTTTACAAAAATAGATAAATCGATACATTTATACTAAAGTAAATTTGATGAAACATACTTTATAATATCCTGAGAGAACCAACTTAAATAATTGTATATATCAATTGCAGCACTTATCAAAACCTATGTGTACAAACAAAATCAAATTGCAGTATATAATTTACTTTTTGACGCAAAAAAATTGTAACACGTCTTACTCGCTTCACTGTCAGTCGAGAACTGAGGTTTAAGGATTAATCTGTCTTATATCGTAGCGTTTATGTTGGGTAATTTTTAATTTTTTTTTGTAACAATAGTTTGGGCTGGAGGACGATTGTCCCATTCATCCTCTGTCCCACTCATAGGCACTCTCCCCTACATCATTTTGAGTATGTTCAAATACTTGTTTACAAATCGGGGTTATCATATATATAAATAAAGAGGTATATATAAAGAAAGAGGAAGTCTGGGTATTGGCAGGGCTCGCAAACTATCACAGGTTGATTTATTATTATATTAAAACCAATATTTTTAGCTTTTCCACTTTATTTTAATTTGACCAGCGACCGGGTTTCGTCGTTACCGACATCATCAGACTGGGCTAAAAGCTAAAAATATTGGTTTTAATCTAATAATATATTAAAAATGCAATTCCATCACGAAGTGTCAGTGGATAATATAAATCTATTATCACAGGTTGGTTAAAATGATCATTTTATAAACTTGCAAAATTCACCATTCTTCCAATCCGAGACTTTCATATTCTTCTCAGCTGTCAATGAGTATTTCTTGTTTGAGAGAAACATTAGAAATGACAGTACCTACATCAAAACAGTATTCAGTATATAGTTCGAGTTAAGGTAGAAATCAATATTGAATTTAATTTTAATTTTTAATAACCGACTTACGCCATCATAATTGTGAATCTCTCATCTCTTACTGACAATCTATATCCCTCTTTCTCTAACAATTCCTTCGCTTGCGATTCATGTTTGAGTGAACACCAACTACAGTAATTCTTCTACAGGGGTATACTAAACTATATCATAAAAATATAGATTATTTATAACTTTGATCCATCGGTTTCCTTCGCTTAGTAAAAAAACTGAATATATTGATAGATAATCTTTGATGATGATATGTGAGAATACTCGGTAAATGATATTGTATGATAGAGTATATGTATAGATATATAGATAATGTATATGAAAAAAAGAATGCAAGGCTGAGATAAGAACTATAAATAAAATACAAGTAAGGTGTGTTCAAATGGTTTGGATATGTGAATCGACTGAGTAGAGAAAGAACAATAATTTTTTAAGCGTATGTAGTTAGAAATAGGAGGAGAAAATGATCAAGGAAAGCTTGGCTTAGTCAAGTATGTAAAATACTTGATCATACCAAGTATGTAAAATAATGATCAAGTATGTTTACTAAATATAAAAGAATTGTCGGGTCGGGAGTCGGAATAATCGGCGGGTATGTATGAGGAGATGCATATGGAAGAGGCGAAGATGTTTTGCAAAGATAAATTGGTGTGGCGTTCTATTCTCTCTGCATACCCGTATAGAAGCAGCGTGATTTTTTAAAGAAAACAAAGATTGCTTTGCATCATCTGGGTGTAGAATGCGTAGTACATAAAAATTACAACAAATAGTAATAAAATTTTAAGCTTAAGAAATGAGAATCCATTCGACAGTTTTTGAACTGTTATTATGTATGTGAGATTACATTATTCTTCTGCTGACCCTTATCCGTATCCAATGGTGCATAGAGCACTGGATCGTTTTGATGCAGTGTTATCTTGATGGTTACTTACATGATGGAAGGGTGATCACTCCTGCGCTTCAGGGACGTAGGAAGTGCGAGGAAGCCATTTTAGCTTAGCATAAGTTCACGACATTTTAAGAAGTAATGTTGTCACTTTTGAATGTCCAAAAGTAAAAATTAAATAAGTTTTAATCATTTTGGAACCATCCTGTGAAATATTTCAACAGGCATGCAAAGTAAAGAGTGAGATAAAATATATAAATACGGAATATTCTATAGAACTTGTATATGGAATAGATTTTCATTCTGTCTCGAGCTTTTAATTTCGCCGCCGCACGGCGCTAGTTCCAATTTTAATTATTCAAATTTCGAATCGCAATATAAAGCGCATTCTATGGAATTCGCTTCCTTCACTTTATAAATCTATCATATCTATGGACTTTGCTATATTTGAATGTATCAACATTGGGTAGTGAGTATTGTTTTAATGGTATAATGATCTTTCAAAACATGGTTTAATATCACTTATAATATATATATATATATATATATATATATATATATATATATATATATATATATATATATATATATATATATATATATATATATATATATATATTGTATATATATATATATATATATATATATATATATATATATATATATATATATATATATATATATATATATATATATATATATATATATATATATATATATATATATATATATATATATATATATATATATATATATATATATATATATATATATATATATATAATGATTATGATTCACCAAAAAATGAAAATATTACCTCAGTAAAAGTGCCTTAGTTTTCCAGATATTTCTATTTTATGAATTTCCCGAATATCAATTGTCACTAGACTATATCGTGTTCAATATATGTTTAATATATATTGTCAAACCTTTGTTGTATGTAAATCGTGTATCATGGTTGTTTATATTTTTGTCTAGTTTGTTGTTCAACGATGATACTCATCCACAATATTCCACGTACCGGCAGTAATTAAAAATGTTTATATATCAAGATTGGATTGTCCCTTTGATTATATATATGACTGGGTACAATTTTTTTGATTATTTAATATTGCAGATTTTAAACAATTTTTTAAATTTGTTTTTGTCGAATGTTCCCAAGACTTAATTCCATATCTTAATATGGATTTTACTAAAGAACAGTAAATAATCTTTAAGGTTAGTCGTATTTTTAAACCAATACTTGTATTTGAATACATTTGTCCAATAGTTGTGTTTTCATATCAAGTGAAATACAAATAAAAAATGCATAGATGTTGCCAAAAAGTGACTGCTGAATCAGTAAAGGAAATCGTTATTTTGTTTTATTTTTTATTAATTAAAATTTAAACTCCTGCATATGTATATAATAAATCTCATGACGGAAGCCATCTACAATTGGTTTGAGAAAGTTTTTATCTGGCAGAAAACATTTTTTTTATTAGATGTATGGAAAATTCCAACCGGATAATTCATAAATAAGAAAACACGATTAACATTTTTATGCAGCTTATAATTTGACCAGATTATTTTACAATATCTTTATGAAATTAATAAACTTTGTTTTCACCACTTTTTAATTAATACAATTCAACCTAACGGTTTCAACAATACACCGTCATCATCAGGGTTTATTTAAAAGCAAAAAAATTCAAAACGTTAAAATACCCTCACCAAAAACTTCCACACACTTCATAAAAATTCTAAACATTTAGGATTTTTATGAAGTGTGTGGAAGTTTTTGGTGAGAGTATTTTAATGTTTTTGATTTAAAATAAACCCTGATGATGACAATGTATAGTTGAAACCGGTAGGTCGAAATGTATTAAAAAAAGGGGTGAAAACAAATTTAATTAATTTAAAAAAACATATTATAAAATGTGCCACAAAGTATCTGCCGAAAACATTCAAGAAAAGATTATTTTATTCCTAACACAAAAATTTGGACTCACCTTAAAATATTGTAAACATTATTTCGTTGTTTGTAACTTTTGTGAACGAGAATTAAATGAAAATGGTGTAATTTTCACACTAAGGGAGGTGATATTGTAATACCTACCTCGTGTAATTTGTAACCAAGGTACATTAAGATGTATTCCCAAATGGTCCACTTGCATTGGGCAAAGTGTAAGGAGCATTCCTTAGAAGGACCGAAGGAGTTGTAGTGGGTAGTTTGTAGGCAGAATGGAACTTTACTATAAGGGGGTGATCGTTACTTCTTAAGGGTAGAACTACGTCTTCGGTGGGACGATTAATGTCCCAATAACCCGGTAACTGAGTGTCTCATTCGATACAGGAACCTTCAACTATAGACTCGTGTACTTACAACGATACAATTTACAACTTACGAAAAAATCAAAATATACAAAACTTGTGTGCGATCCATTATGCCATATATAAAACGTGCTACGAGTGTCAGAAATAAAAACTCCAAGGAATCTACGAGACAGAATAAGAAAAAACAATATAAAGAAAATATGCGAGATCGAATATGTTGTTAGGTGGGGAAGTTACCTTCCCTTTACTTCTTCTTTACAGAAGAAGAAAATAGCATGCGCATATGATGAGAATGAAACTATCCAGACTCCCCTAAATTGCACTGTTCGGTCAAATCCAAGGCGACTTCCGGCCAGACTACCCTTTGGTGGTTAAGATTTTCGAGCAAGTATTCGGACACACTTAAAATATTACGAATATTCTGATCAAATTGAAAAAAAAAATTGAAAATCATGTTTTCAGACGTTTCTCAGTATGTAAAACGATCCGGTACGGATCTTGCACGCATTCAAATAAAAATTTATTTGCTTAATAAAAGCTTCGCTTATAATGCTTTTTCTATTTCTGCTTGGTGCAGGCCTTGTGGCCTGTTTTTAAAAGGGGTTAACCTCCTCCGATGTCGATTTCCAGCTATCGATCCATTTCTTTGTTTGACTGCCTGATAATTTTTTTTTACTAAATAAAAATTCATTTTTCTGTCGGTACTTAGACGCCGTAAAACGTCGGGATATCAATATTTTTCAAAGTATACAAGAGTCAATATATTGCTTCTTAGCAGAAGAACGGTTAAAAATCCCAATTAGAGATAATCCAGATTTGTGAACAAGCATTTGGACACACTCAGAATGTTGTGAACAAGAAATTTTCCAAATTGGGCTACCCTGTCGGGCCACCCGGATTGACCGAGCCCAGAGCCAGTTAGGGGTGTGAGCAGCGAGCGCCCTCACATCTCGCAGAGGGCAGTTAACGGTAATTATTTCCACCGAAATAACAATAAGTTAAATAACTGCCAGCCCTGGGACGTTCGGCAAACACACCTTTTAACCCCTGCGTGCCACGCGTCTTTATTACGCGCGCATTATCGTATTCCGACCATTACCGAGGATATGAATAGCTTATATTATGATAATTATTTAATGGACCGCGCCGGAGAAAGGGTTTCTTCGCCATTCACCGCCCTGGTCCGTGGGTATTACTGAACAGAACGCTCGGAACAATACGGACATGGCCTGAGGTTTGCGAACCAATTCTGAGTTGTAATCTAGTAAAAACCATCTTCTTCTTACCCCTAATAGTGCATAGGGCACTGCATCGGACTTGATGATCTTTATACAGTGAAACCGGGATTTAAAATTTTCCTGCCTATTGCGTGTAATTATTTCACTCACGATATATTTTGGTAAATTTACTATCCGCATTTACTTTTTTTCCCCAGTTTACGCCGAAAGTCATTCTATTTTTGACGCGATCTGTAAAGCTTTTTTTTATATTGATCATCGTTTACGTGCAGTTTTTACGTTTTTGGTTGCTTTATTCGTTAAATAATAACAATTTTTCTAAAAATATATATTTAAAATGTATTTTCCAATACCTCCAATTTATATGTTCCCTCCATTTAGG
Organism: Brachycentrus maculatus; assembly: GCF_059751285.1. Lineage (NCBI taxonomy): Eukaryota > Metazoa > Arthropoda > Insecta > Trichoptera > Brachycentridae > Brachycentrus > Brachycentrus maculatus. The sequence continues at coordinate 4,014,406 of NW_028280872.1, forward strand.
TTTTTATATACAAAAACTCTCATCTACGTGTTCACAAAAAATAAATTAAATAAAAATGTTTTTTACAGTAGGTACCCAGTACCTAGTAAGCAGGTAGTAAGGTTTAATTGAACCTACCTTCAGTAGGTAGTAAAGTTTAATTAAAAAAAAAAAAAAATAAGTAGGTAGTAAGGTTTATTTAAACCTACCTTTAGTAGGTAGTAAAGTTTAATTAAAAAAATAAAAAAATAAATAACCTATAATAAAATAATAGCAGTTGATAAATCAGAAGAAAGAAACTACATATATCGCTAGGAGAAGTATCATACATACATATATATTGTTTATTTTGTTTTATTAACTTGAAAAAAAACATGGGTACGCTTTTTAAAAAGTGTTTTAAACGAGGGTTATAGATATAAATTCCAAAATTCCGCAATCAACAGTTTTCGCAGGCGATTAAATCCGCAAACTCCAGACCCGCAATTCTTATAAAGATAATCTTAATTCGTGTTCGTACGTATTATTTTGTGGGGGTGGCTGCCCCCGATTCTTATGCAATGTCCACAGTAATAATTATTCACCCCCTAGCCCCTGGCCTGGGAAAACCATTAAAATACCGTAGAATTAATCTTTTGTCACTTTCTATACCACCCATACTGACCGTAGCGTGGAATGTCCCACATGTAAGTACGGATTATTTTGTTTATGGTTGATATCGTATATTATTCAGAGCTATGCGAGGAGTTAATGATTTTTACTATAGTACGGACATACCATATATGCTGGAGCATGTATGGCAGAGGAATTGAGAGAATTCGAGGTGAATGTTTATATGAAAGGCGACGTATTTCTGGAATAAGTTACTTGATGTTTTGACTAATATTAATAAATGATTAAGTAGAGTAATGATGAAATATGTAATGATTTGGTCTAAGTATTTAAATATTTATAAACGATAATTATTTTATAAAATAAAACAACTTTGTTTTAACCACTTTTTAAAGGTATACTTTGTCCAACCGGTTTTGACAAGAACCTTGTCAGCCTCAGGGTTTATGTACTAAATTCTAAAACCCTGATGATGACAAGATTTTTGTCGAAACTGATTGGATAAAGTGTACCAATAAAAAGTGGTAAAACAAAGTTGTTTTATTTTATAAAGTTTTAAAAATCTGGCACAAAGTATCTGCGAAAAACATTCAAGAAAAGATCATTATTTTAACAATGATTAATATTTTTCAAAATGTTAAAATAAAACACTGATTTTTAAAGTCCACTGAGTTGTACGTTTTATTTATAAAAAATATTTTTTTAAAAATTGCGACGATCGTTTCGCCTTGTTAGGGCATTATTAAACAACCGATAATTGATAATGTCCTATCAGGGCAAGACATTTGTCACGATTAAAAGAAAAGAAATATACAACTTAGCGGACCCTAAAAATCAGTGTTTGATTTTAATATTTAAAAAAATATATGGACCTCTACAAATTAAACGCTAAGCCAATCAATACGATGATTATAATTTAGAGTTTGATATATGCGAGTAAATATCTCAAAAGAAATAACAGTGCGTACTTGACATCTCAACACAAGATGACCAGAAAGATCTGTCATAGGATCGTTGAGTGATCAATTTACACACGTGCAACATTCACCATTCAACCAATGATTGACATTCTACACACAGCTCAAGGTTTTAAGCTCAAACTCCTAAATGTCTGATCAAAGACAAGGAACAGTCAATATTTGTCACAATTATAATGAATACGATTGTCCACCTCCGTAGTGTAATGGTCAGCACGCTCTGCTAATGTTCTGTAGGTCCCGGGTTCGATTCCCAAGGGGGGTAAAATAAATACAAGTGATTTTTTTACAGTTGTATTACTTCAATATTACCCTGGACTGGTACCTGAAGCGGAGGGCTGATCACCTTTCCTTCATGCGTAAACGATCAAGATAACACTGCGTTTATATGACGCAGTGCCCTATGCACTATTGGGGTGCGGATAAGGGTTTTATTATTATAATATTTTTATAATCCACTCATTTTTTTACAATGATCTTTACAATGATAATGATCTTTACAATAATGATCTTTACAATGTTTTTTTAAAATGATAAAACTTTTTTTTACAAGATCCGCAAAATATTTTATAAAGTTTTTTGATATATGACGTTGTTGAAAGGAGTGAGCGATATATATATATATATATATATATATATATATATATATATATATATATATATATATATATATATATATATATATATATATATATATATATATATATATATATATATATATATATATATATATATATATATATACATATATATATATATATATATATATACATATATATATATACATATATATATACATATATATATATATATATATATATATATATATATATATATATATATATATATATATATATATATATAAATATACATATATATTTACAATATATATATATATATATATATATATATATATATATATATATATATATATATATATATATATATATATATATATATATATATATTTATATATATATATATATATATATGTATATATATATATATATATATATATATATATATATATATATATATATATATATATATATATATATATATATATATATATATATATGTATATATATATATATATATATATGTATATATATATATATATATATATATATATATATATATGTATATATATATATATATATATATATATATATATATATATATATATATATATATATATATATATATATATATATATATATATATATACATATATACATATATATATATATATATATATATATATATATATATATATATATATATATATATATATATATATATATATATATATATATATATATATATATATATATATATATATATATATATATATATATATATATATATATGTACACATATATTGGATTTATTTTTATTTGCGAGTCCATTAAACAGTTCAATAAATTAGGTTAAGCCCTCTTAGACTGACAAGCAGAACACATTGGGAGAGCAGTCGGCCTATAAATCCAAGAAGAAGCACTAAATCCGAAAAGGCAACACAACTCCTTACGTAGTGCTTACCCACGGCCAGGGAAAGATGTATCAATGCGAATTTCAAAAGTCCATTAGCGATTCCCCGAGATCTCGCGCACTTCCGGCCTGTTTACCGGGCATTTCCGGTGCAGATTTATCGGTTTGGCGGGAGAGGAGGACCGTTCCGGAGCAAACGGAAATGGGCGGAAGCAAATCGAAGAAAAGTGTTGTGGCGTGTGATTTCTTAACGCAGGAGAGAATATGTTGAAAGATTCATTTTATGAACACACTCCGCGTAGGAGCTATTTTTTACATTTTCGACTGTTAGTGTTTTGTACCTATGCAATTTTATTTGTAATAATTATGTGGTTTTTTAAATTAAATGAGCATTTTTGATTTTTGTGCGAAAAATCAAATATCTACAAATAAACTATAAAATTATGAAAAAAAAATTGGTGACTAAATAGGCCCTTTTTTAATATATCATTTTTGAAGTGTTGATTAATAATTTGGACTGAAAATCTATCAAGAAACCACAATTTTTTTTAAATAATATTTTAAAAAATATATATATTTACTGACTGGAAACATTTCAGTGCTCGCTATTGTAAAAAAATAATATATTTTTTAAATTTTCTACATCTCAACATAGATGAAGAAGATTATGGAAGTCTCGGCATTTACATGTATAAAGACAGTAAATGCTACACGTTGTTTATATATAGGTACATGGCTTACGGCATTAAAGCGTCGATAATCCAAATTTGTGAATAAGTATTTAGACACACTCAAAATGTTTTAAATAAAATTAGAATTGAATAAAAAAAAATTAAATCATGTTTTCAGGAAGTCTCCGGTATGTGACTAAAATCCAAGATTCGGACATTTGCTTGGTTGAAAATTCCCTATTCCAACACACATAGATAACGGTTGTGAACTCACATGTACTTTGTCATGAGTTTGATCAATACACATATGTTTCATAAAATTAAACAAATTTTTTCCAACCACTTTTTTATTATTTTATTATTATTATTTGTTGTTATTTGGAGTTGCTACGCAATGCACAGTAAAAATATCATTTATGAGTTTTTAAATCATATTTTCATATGGTGTACGGAGTGTGTGGAAGTTTTTGGTAAGGGAATGTAGTTAACTATGAGTATTTTAATGTTTTAGAATTAAATAGACACTGATGATGACAAGGTTCTTCTCGAAACCGGTTGGTTAAAGTGTACTAATAATAAAATTTGAAAATGGTTATAACAAAGTTGTTTAATTTGATAAAGTTTATATAATGTGCCACAAAGTATCTGCGAAAAACATTCAAGAAATATACATATGTATTTACGAGTTCCAAAATTGAGTTTTGTTGTTGTGAATCATGGGTAAAATTGGTGAATGTTACACGTGTGTAAAGTGATCACTTAGCCTAGCCTATGACGGCCGTGAACCTTGTTAATTAATGCCCAGACTTATTCCATATTCTTCTTCATCTACGTAGAGATGTAAAAATTTAAAATTTTTGTTTGATTTATTTGGTGAGAAAATCGAGATTTATCTTGGTTTCAATGTAATATTAGGGGTCAATTAACCAACCCCATATCAATATTAGAGCACTACCCTTATTTAAGATGATCTTTGAACTCTAGTATTATGCAGTCGCCTTAGATCAAACATGCGGTCACCTAAATAAAACATTATGGTCAAGATATTAACCACAACAGATTGCAGGGGTTAAATTACCCTTGACCACCCGAGTTTGTTTATTAAAGATTAGGGGTTAATTCACCCCTTTTACTTCGATTTACAAGTCGTATTAAAATATTACCGAAAATTGATTTTAATATTTCATGTAATATGACACGATTTATTGTCATAATACAGAATGTATTGTTGTTATGTATGTACATGAATTTATTTAATAAAATTAAACAATTGTAAAATACTACTTATTGAGTTTTATTTCATTACATTTATCTCTTTGCCTCATAAATTTGTTTTACTATTCTTTATTCACTCATTCGATTCACATCCCCAAACCATCTTAATTTTATCGGCAATGCTTATCTCAGCCTTGCATTCTTCCCTTATTTCACCATTCGCATATATATAATATTATACATCCTTATGCCGCACATCGTCGCGCATATCGTCTGAGAGATCGCATTTAGTCTGCATCCGGTCTGCTTTCATCAATTTTTTGTCAACCATGGTTTTCTTCTGTAAATAAGGGCTGGTACCAGAATATTTAGTTATGCAGTAAATTATCAATAAATCACGTGTTTACTAATTTATTTTATTGAATTTTACAAAATGAATATCATAATTACAAGTACAAACAATTTTACTACATGTATATCAATACAAATAAATCCCACAAAGGCATGGCCTGTGTGTGGTTAAATATTTTATTTTAGGTTATAATACAGGGCACTGGAAGAAATACAATGGATAAGTTAATTTATTACATTTCTTGAATGTTTTTAACTATGAGTATTTCAATATTTTAGATTAAGTACATAAACCCTGATGATAACAAGCTTCTTCGAAACCGGTTGGAAATAGTGTACTAATTAAAAGTGGTCAAAAGAAAGTTGTTTTGTTTTAAATAGTTTAATTTATTACAATTCAAAAACGTTTCCGTTATATCACCATCTCATGTAACATAAGATTCAAACATCAATCTGACGTCATTCCACGTGAAGACAAAATCAAGTCACGTCTCACAGCGAGATTGGTCTCTCGATCCAACTGAAATGGTCCATTTGACATGACCCCTGAAGGCATATGATAAATATTGCCAATGTCATGCAGTACAAGGGTTGAATGCAACTGCTTATTTGGACTATACGGAACCGCTACCCTATTACTCGCAAGTTAAGGGTTAATAGCGCATACTTCGCTGAATATAAATAAGTACAATATTGTGATAAATGCGATCACTCAGACAAACGTGCGTCAAAACGATGTATAGTAGACGATCACGTATAATAAACTTTGCAACGTTACCTCAAGGGAACCTGAACCTTTATTTTTGGATGATAAATGCTTTTATTATTTATCTTGTTTATATTATCTTGCATATATTTATATATTTATCTTAAATGTACAAGGTTTATAGATCATTTAGTGGATTTTTGTATCTTCTATGTAAAAAAAAGATTATTTGTATATTTTTCGCAGAAACTTTGTGCATACTTAATGGATAGTTTTTTTTTTAATTCTAAAAATGTAAATTTATTTACTGTACCCTTTCTTTATTCATTCTTTTCCATTTAACCAGACTAAGACTCAGCAACGTATGGCCGGGCATAGCTAGTTATTGGATAACATTCTAAACTAACTCTCCTTATAATTCATCATTCACTTTGTGTAATACTACATTATTTATTGAAATCAAATAGAATTATTTTACTGAAATACATATTAAATTATTATAATTAAAAAAAAGGATTAATTTTTCTTTATCTTCTCATTATTCTTCTTCATCTTCTTAGTGTAGATTAGTGTAGGCCTAGCCTGTTTTTAAGAATGATTAGCCTCCTGCGATGTCGATTCCCAGCTGTCAATCCATCTTTTTGGTGATCTGCCTGGGAGCCGTCTACCTTTTGATTAGCCGTGAAATGAACTATGAAGGAGTCTGTATGGTTCCATTCTCCTCACATGTGCATACCACTGTCCACTATTCTCAATTTTAAAATAATTTTCCTATAAAAATAGCAGTCCGGCTCTGAATTTCAGCGCAAATGACATTGAAGTCTTTTTTCGAATAAATTAAACCACCTTGTTCAAACAATCCAGAAAATAAATCCCCTCGAGTTTCCTTCTTTTATTGGGACCACTTCGAAAATGCTATTTAACCCTTCGGTTATTTGTGGCATCTTAATCCCGAGGGAATGGGGGAGGGGGGCAGGGAGAGATCGAGGGGGTTGGAAGACAAGGCTCTTTTAAAAAAGACAACTTTCTTTTTAATTCCCTTTCTCTGATTTTCATTTGATTAACGCCATCAGATGTTCATTGGGGGCAAATAGATGTAACAAAGGTAGGGTTCTTTGTCTGTCCCTCACAAAGGGTTAATGAGGAATTCTTTTTGTTTGTACAAGGGTGGTATAAAGATCACAAACCAAACAATATTAAATGGAAAAACGACGTTAAGATCACGCTGCTTTCGCGTATTTTTATCTGAGTGATGCAAAATATATGTGTCAAGTGTGCCTTGCCATTTTGTCCAATTTTCACTCCCTTGCCGGTCGAATCCTAACATTTTCTCACATCAAAATGATTATTTAATTTTTGACATCTCAACATGAATGAGAATTTTGAAGTCTGGGTATTTACAGGGATTATGATTTTTTTCCTTATTTTAAATTCTTTTGCATTTTACAATGAATTATAATAACAAGTACAAAAAAAAATTGAACATAAAAACCAAAAAAAGATCCTACAAAGGCATAGCCCTGGTGTGGGTTTACATTTATATTTTAGGTTTTAATAAAGGGCACTGGCAAAAATACAACAGACATTTTCAGAAATAAAATTTGATTAAAAGTGCTCATATAAACAACAAATATTTGATTTTAACAGAAAACAAAAATCAAAAAGATGGAAATGAAAAAAAATACCAAATATGTATTGTATCAGTTTTACGTTTTAAAAAGGGTACTAAGTTCTGTTTTTTTTTATATAATTAAAGCAAAATTTTAAATCGAGACAAACTTAGGTAATTCATGTCTAACATATTGTCTTTGTGGAATGAATTATGGAATGAATTTATTTATTACTTTTTGATACCCATAGCGGCTTTGTCGTTGGACCATCTTTTTTGATATCTTTCGACGCCTCTTTTACTCTCCCAAGATCTACATCTCAAAATTTTACCTTGTGGGGTTCTGTCTTGAAACATATCCCACCCATTGCCAGTTAAATCTTGCTACGCGATCCGTGATATCAGCTATTTTAGTTTTGCTTCTAATTTTTTCATTTCTTTTTTTATCTCCCAGTCTGAAACAAAGCATGGATCTTTCCATAGATCACTGTTTGCATTTGAGATTCTGCCTGTGAGTGTCTGGTTTCAAATGCATTCGTATTTACTGGCAGTATGCAGGATTTATTATGTGACGTATGAGTTGGTGACTGAAGTATAATGTTTATTACTTATGAAGAAGAATATGGAAGTCTGGGCATTTACGGGGCTGGCGACAGTCATAGGCTGGTTTCATTTATCTCACCAATAGATGTCTCTAGTGAAGTTCTAGTGACTCAAGAACAATGTTTCTAAATTGGTTCATATATATAGAACTTCCAAGAATTTCAGTATTGTGGTTGTCAATAATGGGTAGAATTGGTAAATGTTACACATGTGTAAAAAAATCACTTAAACCAGCCTATGACGGTCGTCAGCCCCGTAAATGTCCAGACTTCCATATTCTTCTTCATCTTTGATTAGATGTCAAAAAATAATATATTACTTATAATCGACCCTATTTTATAACAGTAATAAATGTGTTCATTGGTCGGAGTAAAATCTGTTTAAAACGGATGATTAGAAAGTAAAAAAATGAGGGAAAAGAGTGCTATGAGGAGGTTATCAGAAAGAAGAATCTGATTTCTTTCTCTTCATATTTAAAAAAAAAAGAAAAGGCAGTCGTATTGTTTTTGGACGGTGAGATAAAGTTTTAATTATATTTCTATTCGTTCAAAGGAAAAATTCATCCTCAAAGACATCACCGAATGATTTAAAATACGTAGATACCAATTTGTAATTTGTTATCTTTTTTCAATTTGCCAAAAATAATTTCTCTCGGCTTCTGAGTTCGGTTTGGAGGTCGTTCTTTTGAAATGCAGTGGCAGTCTGGAAATGACTGCTCTTGGGTTTATTTGGAATCGCATAACTCAGATCTAAACTCAATTTTAACTTAAGTCTTTTTCCTGTAATCGTTTAAAAAATCTGTATAAATGACAAAGGTTCATAGCAAGTTTTCATTAAAAACATAGTACATATATTTATTTACATATATTTTCAGTAGTACATCACATTTTGGAAGAAAAAATACAAAAATCAATTGAATGTCCTACGACGAAATGCATGTTAAAAAACTGGAACGAAAATCTCATTTATAGAGTGAAATGGGGGACCGAAACCTCAACTCCGTTTAAAGCTCAGCGAGGACTCAAACAAGGTGGAATCACATCTCCTAGCCTATTTAACCTTTACGTGGATGCATTACATGATAGGTTAAACCAAGTAAATGCGGGATGCTCCATAGGAGGAGGGAGAGTGAATGCCATCTCATACGCCGATGATATGGTCCTGATGGCACCATCGATAGCTGGCCTACGTAAACTTATTGCCATTTGTGAATGTTATGCCACAGAAAACGGCCTAGAGTACAACGCCAAAAAATGTGAGCTTGTGGTATTTAAACCCAAAAATTACTCATTAAAGGTACCGCCCATAACTATAAATGGACAAGAAGTTAAGCGGGTAAGTAGCTTCAAGTATTTGGGACATATCCTACAGGAGAACTGTGCGGATGATGAGGACATCAAGCGCCAGTATCGTGCTCATTGCGTGCGGTCCAATATGCTGACACGCCGCTTTGCCCACTGCTCCGCGCAGGTAAAAAATAGACTGTTCCAAGTGTTGTGTACGCAGCAATACGGCAGCGAACTATGGTGTAAGGTTACACAACGAAGCTTAAAGAGCATGAAAATATGCTACAATAACGGCTACAGAGCTTTAATGAAGTTACCCCGACACTGCAGCGCGAGTGGTATGTTTGCCACAGCACGCCTACCACATTGGGATGGCCTGTTAAGGCACCGAGTGGCAGGCTTCCGGGAGAGGCTGATGAAGAGCTCCAACCTCATCATAAAGCGGCTTGTGGAGCACAGATGGGGGCTGGACATGTGGCGGCACTGGAGCGCAGTGCTGCGTTTGCCAGCGAGCTAATTTTCGTCTACATCTCTCCAAATTTATTATTATTTTTATTCTTATTTTTATTTTTTATTATTTTTTTTTCTTTCAATTTCTTATTTCCTTCTTATTTTTAATTTCATTGTTTAAATAAAATGTTGTAAAACATATATGGCTGACTAAGTATTGCACCCACCACTTAGTCAAGCTGGAATAAAGAGTTAAATAAATAAATAAATAAATATAAAAATATATTCATTAACTAAAAAAAACGCATGCCTTGTTTTTGACCACTTTTGTTTTTGGATTTTTCTCAACCGGTTTCATAAAGTAAATAACAAATTCATCCCTAAAGATGGTGAGCTACTTGTGGAAACTGGTAAAAGAAACGTACTTAAAATAAAAGTGGTTGTACACAAAGTTATATTTGATTTAATAATACTTTATAAAATGTGCACAAATTATTTGGAAGAATCATTCGAGACGTTACATATTTAGTTATGTTCCTTTATGGAATAACACGATTCAAAAGTAAAAATAAAACAATATTATAAGACTAGGTTTTTAAGTGTATCAATGTAAACACGACTAATTTCAATAACTGAGATGTTCACATCAACAGTTGAAAATACAAATTAGTCATCAAATCATTAAAATTAGTTTTTGTATTTTGAACTCAAAACTAGTTGTAGTTTACATTATTAAAATGGTTGTTCAGGAGTCAAAATAAATCGTGGAGATGCATGAATGTGAAAGAGGCGAAGATAGTTTGCAAAGACAGATTAATGAGGCATTTCATTCTCTCTGCTTTTCCTCCTGGTGGTGGTTCTTCTTGGTGGAACTGCATTTTGATTTTACTTACATCTTTTTTTAATTTTCTACATATTTATTCTAGATTTAATAAAAGTTTGACAGTACAGTTTATGACGACACCTTATCGCTTATAAAGTAAATAAGCTCACAATGTCAATTAAACCCTTTGGTTCTGGCGGAAAACGACTTTTTAATACCCCTTGTAAGATATTCGATTCCATTTTTAATTTAGTTTGAAAGAATTGCCCGAGATAAGATGAACGTACCGACTTTCATTTCACACCCTTATCCCCGTTTTTAAACACCCATTTTTCCACCGGATCCTTGTCTATGCGACAGGGTGGGTTTCAGATGTAAAAATCATTATATTTCTCATTATTTTATAATAAAAGTTAACTTTTTTTAATACAAACTTGACTATGATTTATGTATTAATTTTTTAATCAAACACAATTTTTTTGAGTCTATAAAGTTGTATTTTATTTGAAAATGCCATAACTAGGGGAAACAATTATCACAATACAAATTTTTGTGTGTTTTTTTTTAAAAATAAAATACAACTTATTTATTGATTTGGCGGTAAATTTGTAGAACTCTGTTTTAATTAAGGTTTTGATTTTAAATCAAACACAGATTTTTTGAGTCTCCTTAATTGTATTTTATTAACTATTTTCTCTATGTGTTTTTGTTAATAAAATACAACTTAGTTGAATAAAAAAATCTGTGATTGATTTAAAATTTATACATCAAATACAACTTAGTACACTCAAAAAATCTGTATTATAACTGTACACTCGCAGACGATTGCGTATTATAACTGTACATTAATGAACACGTTTTAATATTTATAAAATACTAAAATCGTATTTTATGGAAAGATATTTGTGTTAGAGATTAAGATAAGATAAAGATAAAACCCTTATCTGCACCCCTATGGTGCATAGGGTACTGCATCATATAAATGAAGTGTTATCTTGATCGTTTACACATGAAGGAAAGGTGATCAGCCCTCCGCTTCAGGTTACCAGTCCAGGGCAGTATTGAATAAATATTACAGTGAAAAAAATCACATTAATTTATTTTACCTCTGCTGACCATTACACTAGAGATTAGCCAAGTAAATACTCAGAATTCTTCTTCTTCTTCCCTCTTATAGATCCTCGAAACTGTTTGTTTTGTTATCCGTCTCTTGTGACGTGGACTGGCAGCTGTCACGCCATCGCTTTGTAGGTGTTCTAGGTGGTCTTCTTTCATCTGAGTTCTCTTAAAGTGTAATGCGAGCCAGTCTATTTTTTGCATTCTATTGACATGAGCATTTCAGAATCACAGTCGCTGTCTTTCCCATCTGACTATGTCTTTGTACTACATTATTTCAAAAATTTTATAAAAAAACAACAAAATAACTTGTTTTAATTTGTAACAGTCAAAAAACCTGTCATATTTGTAATTTTTTTACAAATTTCCTTTTTGCAAGCTTAATGGGTTATTCCGTAAAGAAATGCAATTACGTATGATTTTGTTTACTTGGTTTGTAAGTCTTCTCACGGCACTTTTACTGTGCATAACCAATTCGACCCTGCTGCAACCCTTCTTTATATGGACGTTCATCGTACATCCTGGAAAGGGACAGACATATAGGCGAAGGTACTTAGAGAGACAGAGCCGGAGCGATGTATTAAATATTTGAACTGAACTACCGATGAGTAGGTACCTACATACTACGTGACGTACATGGAATGAAATGAAGGAAGACGGTTGAATAAAAAAACGAAGTAACGTACAATTATCACAACGGATTGTATTTTTTTTTAAATATTAAAACTAGCTGTACTATACCAGTATATTTCTGTGGCTGTGTTCTGTTAAATGGCAATGAAAGAAAATAAAATTCACACATTTACATTTTTTTATTTCGCATTGCTTTTAGGCAGTGGCGTGCAGAGATAATTAATTAGAGTAGGTAGTAGAGGTAGGTAGTAAGGTGAGCTAGGTACTATTTTTAACTATACTTGATACTTTAACGATAGACTAAAAGCATGATTTTATAAATTTGTATTATTTAGATTGGCAGTGACAGGGATAATGAAAGCTCATAAATAAGAAATTCACAGAAAAATCAGGATACAACTTTGTTTCACATTTTCTATAAATTTTGCAACTTAATTAATAAAACAAACAAACAAAATGGTTTGCAAAAGAAGGTCTGTCAGGAAGATGATAGATCTTAGATGATCTTAGGTGCTCCTGCATCATATCTGGGAGTGCGGTGGGACACCTTTAAAAAATTAAAATAAAGCAATACTTGTCGCATATTAAATCAAATATATGCATATATGGTCGTAAGCCCTGTAAATGCCTTTACTTCCACATTCTCTTCCTCTATATTAAAATGTTATTTCTTTAAATGAAACAAAAACACACGCGTATACGAATGCAACTTTGTATCAAAATTTCAGAGCAATCTGTTAATGAATCATTAAGGATATTTAAGATTTTGAAAAAAAAAATATAAATGTTGCTTACAGCGTTCTGGTAGTTTTGCAAGTAGTGAGCGATTTTCCTTGCGCGCGCTTCTGTTAATTAAAAATGTCCTCTTCCCCCGTGGAAAAATGCCATACTCATGAATATTTTAAAATCGTGTTCTACTACATTAAAAGTAGAACTTTTTCACATGCCGTTCTCACTCATTTGTTTGTTTGTTCCATTATTTACTATTTTTATGTCCGTTAGTTTCAGGAAAAAAGTGCTCAAGCGAAGGTCGAGCGTTCTAGAATTCCACGTCCATTCCGAAAAGACCTTTCATGTGCCAAGTGAAAAACATCTGCCAACTAATAGTTATGGAACTATAATGAAATACATTTATTATAGTTCCATTCTATTTTTTGAAATCTCATCAAAGTTGAAGAAGAATATGGAAGTCTGGGCATTTACGGGGCTGACGACCGTCATAGGCTGGTTTAAGTGATCACTTTACACACGTGTAACATTCACCAATTCTACCCATTATTGACAACCACACTACTCAAATTCTTGGAAGTTCTATATATATGAACCAATTTAGAAACCTTGTTCTTGAATCACTAGAACTTCACTAGAGACATCTATTGGTGAGATGTAAACAAGCTTTTTTATTAAGCAGAAACTCTTATATTAGTATGTGAGGTCCGAATCCTGGATTATAATCACACACATGAGAAACGCCAGAAAATACCATTTTCATTTTTATTACTAAGCTTATAACTTGACCAGATAATTTATTTAGAACATTTTGAGTGTGTCCAAACACACCAAATCTGGATTATCTCCAATTACATGAGTCATTTTCATATTATTTTTTGAAATCTCATCAAAGATAAAGAAGAATATGGAAGTCTGGGCATTTACGGGGCTGACGACCGTCATAGGCTGGTTTAAGTTTAAATCTCACCAAAAGATGTCTCTAGTGGAGTTCTAGTGATTCAAGAACAAGGTTTCTAAATTGGTTCATATATATTTAGAACTTCCAAGAATTTGAGCAGTGCGGTTGTCAATAATGGGTAGAATTGGTGAATGTTACACGTGTGTAAAGTGATCACTTAAACCAGCCTATGACGGTCGTCAGCCCCGTAAATGCCCAGACTTCCATATTCTTCTTCATCTTTGATGAGCTTTCAAAAAATAATATGAAAATGACTCATGTAATTGGAGATAATCCAGATTTTGTGAACAAGTGTTTGGACACACTCAAAATGTTCAAAAAATTATACTTTTTTTTTAAAACTTTACTTTGATTTTGTTATACCGCTATATATAATGATCTTTATTTTCTTCCTCAAACCCTTATCCTCACCCCAATGGTGCATAGGGCACTGCGTAATATAAATAAAGTGGTATTTTAATCGTTAACACATGATGGAAAGGTGGTCAGCCCTCCGCTTCAGGGAAGTATTGAATAAATACTAAAGTTTAAAAAAATCACTTATATTTATTTGACCCCTCTCTGGGAATCGAACCCGGGACCTCCAGCACAATTACACTACGGAACCGGATACGTTATGTGAATAGCATATTTTATTCAAAAATAGAGGTTTTAATGAATTTTAACTTCCTGACAATATTAGTCAACAGTGGAGTTTAAAATTCTTCAACCGTTAAAAAAATAATGTTTATAAACTAATTATTGATAACTTTATTTATTTTGTCCGCCTCCGTAGTGTAATGGTCAGCACGCTCGGCTACCATTCTGGAGGTCACGGGTTCGATTCCCAAGGGGGGTAAAATAAATATTAGTGATTTTTTCACTGTAATATCTATACAAAATTACCATTGACTGGTACCTGAAGCGGAGGGCTGATCACCTTTCCTTCATGTATAAACGATCAAGATAACACTGCGTTTATATGACACAGTGCCCTATGCACCATTTGGGTGCGGATAAGGGTTTTATTTATATTTATTTTCTATTGTGTAACTTGGTCTATATATATATTACATATTTATATATTTACTTAAGATTTCATTTTTTTATACCTAAATTTAAAAACGTTTCATCTTATTGCTTAGTCGTGGTCACTCTAATTGTCATCCAAGGTACCATCTTAGATTCAATCTTGAAAGTCATACTACGTCAAAGGGTTTTTATCTGCACAACATAATTATCGTTCAATCTGAATATCACAATAAGATTTTAATTAACGGCACTGCCCGTTGCAGGCGGTAGGGTGACTATACTTCAACAAAGGAATAATAATGGTTTAAATTTCTAAATGTAGTAAACAAGCAAAAAAATATCATGATCGATTTTTAACAATTATTTATAAGAATATTTCGTGAATGATTGTGAACACACAAACTGTTCTTTCTATATATTTTTTTTACCATTCACTAGAGAGTGAATATTTCCAGAATTAGTCTATATGTTTATTTATATATAATATATAATCATAAGTAATTAAACTTATACTAATAATCATTACCGAAATAAACGTATTTCAATTTTTCACAATTTAGTTGTATTTTACACACAGATCTACTTAAATTGTTTCAAAAACCATGTTCAGAAATATACCATGGATGATACCATAAAAACATAAATGTTAATAATTAATTATGATTATAAACCATGTATATAAAACTTAGTATATAAACAGAATTTTTGAAGTAACTTAATAGTTATCTGTATGAAAAATATCAGTAATTGGGGAAATTTGCAAAATGTAGAAGATATCATGTGTAAGGGAAGTATATCTTCTAAAAAAAAAAAGTCCGCCTCCGTAGTGTAATGGCCAGCACGCTCGGCTACCGTTCTGGAGGTCCCGGGTTCGATTCCCAGAGGGGGTCAAATAAATATTAATGTTTTTATCACTGTAATATTTATTCAATATTACCCTGGACTGGTACCTGAGGCGGAGAGCTGATCACCTTTCCTTCGTGTGTAAACGATCAAGATAACTCGGCGTTTATATGACGCAGTGCCCTACGCACCATTGGGGTGCGGATAAGGGTTTTATATATTTTCTAAGGATTGAAGGATTGATAAAAATAAAGAAAGGAATTTCAATGCTGGAAGCATATGTGCATATTCTTGAATTCAAAGCACTTTTGTTATTACAAAAATATGTTGGACAAGGTTAGACTATATACCGACCTAATGTAGATATATAAACTAATAAATACAATATTTAAAAAAAAAACAATATTTCTACACTTGATATTATAAGGTACTAGCCGTTGCAACCTCCATTCCATGCGAAGGTTTATTACTTTGCAAATTCGAAAAGTTAGCTTTTAACCTTGCAGAACATCGGTAGCGCTGTTTCATCCCGGGAACGAAAAGTATGGGGTATAAAAATATAATTGAAAATTAGACGACCCACCCTAACCCCCTCCGACCAAGAAATAGATAGGAAAAGTTTGAGAATATGAAAATTAGCGTTTTCTTTTTCTAACATCCAATTTTTGAATTTTTAAGACAATGGAAGGGATTGTCAAATGGGGATGACCCAAAAATATTTTATTATTTAATAACTTTTGAATAAGTATAGAAATTCGGTATTATAAAATATATCATATAAAAGGAAAAATACTATTTTTTATATAATTCATTTATTAAATATTTTTTTGCTATATATTTCATTGTATTTCAATATTGTATTGAATTTGTTATATATTTAATTTATTACATATTTTTTTGGTATATATTTCATTAATATTTCAATATTGTATTGAATTTGTTATATATTTCTTTTATTACATATTTTTTTGTTATATATTTCATTAATACTTCAATATTGTATTGAATTTGTTATATATTTCATTAATATTTCAATATTGTATTGAATTTGTTATATATTTCTTTTATTACATATTTTTTTGTTATATATTTCATTAATATTTCAATATTGTATTGAATTTGTTATTTGTTTCATTTATTACTTTTTTTTGTTTTATATTTCATTTATTACATTTTTTGAAAATTGAAAAAGCATTAAGATAAGGTTTTAAATAAAAAATGACGATCAAGAGTTATCATTTAAACAAGACTATGACAGTCGTCAGCCCCGTGAATGCCCAGACTTCCATATTCTTCATCATCTTTGATGAGATGTCAAAAAAATATAGTTTGAAAAATGTCCAGGGTGACGAATAATTTTAATAACGAAAAATTTCCTCAGTCTTAAAGCCGAATATTAAGTTTTGTTAGCATCATAAACTAATTTCAGTCTGAATTACAAATTTAGATAGTATGCTAGAAACCAAAGTTCTGAATATAAGGTTTTATTAAATTACTTTCATGGAACACACATGCGAATTTTTTCCAAAAATTATGCGTCGTTTCCTTTTCTCATTGATCTAATTTTTCATATTCTTCGAGGTTTTTTTCTCTCAGGACTTTTTTAGAAGCAGAGGAAGATCGCATGAAAACTTAGCATGTTCAAGTATTTGAAATATTTTGAAAATTAAAAAGTATTGTATACACATATTGGTGTGGTGTTCTATTCTCTTTGCCCACCCCTGCGGGGAAGCGGTATGATAGGTGGTTAGTTAGTTTAAATATATATATATATATATATATATATATATATATATATATATATATATAAATATATATTTATACATATATATATATATATATATATATATATATATATATATATATATATATATATATATATATATATATATATATATATATATATATATATATATATATATATATATATATATATATATATGTATATATATATATATATATATATATATATATATATTTATACATATATATATGTATATATAAATATATATATATATATATATATATATATATATATATATATATATATATATATATATATATATATATATATATATATATATATATATATATATATTTATATATATATAATATATATATATATATATATATATATATATATATATATATATATATATATATATTTATATATATATATATATACATATATATATATATATATATATATATATATATATATATATATATATATATATATATATATATATATATATATATATATATATATATATATATATATATATATATTTATATATATATATATATATATATATATATATATATATATATATATATATATATATATATATATATATATATATATATATATATATATATATATATATATATATATATATATATATATATATATATATATATATATATATATATATATATATATATATATATATGTGTGTGTTTGTGTGTGTAATTCATCACTTTTAATTGACCAAAAAACAATTAGCAAAACGTAATACAAAACAAGTGTCATATTTACAGAAACATAAATAAAATTCTCCGTGAAATAATATTGCTTTTATTAAAAATCTGATATGGTGATGATAATAATATAATAATACAAAAAATAAATAAGGAACATTTCTTATTTCCCAATTTCCATGAAAGTACGTCGAAGCAATGATGAAAAAGAGCTTCTCATTTTTCTTTGAACTCAACAAATTTCGAGACTCATTACAAATTTGATGGAAAAATTTCGGATTAAAATTTTATTACAAATATCTGAAGAGTGGTACTAGAGTAAGGGTAGGGACGGGGGAGGGGGTTGATAATAAAATCAGGTTTATAGGGGTGGAAAGACTCTACATTTACGGCACCGCGGATAAACAGTGAAAATGTGTATTTTCTTACCAAAAATAATGCAGTCCAGTAACAAATATTTCTTGCGTTAAACATTATATAATGCACTCTATTTATTGATTTCAACTTCATACAGAAAAAAGGACATAAGTGGGCTTATTGCTGAAAATAAATATCTTCCAACCAACCAAAAACTTTACTTTTCTGAAATTACAATTATAAACAAAAAAATTAATTCACGATTTTATTATTTTTCATCGTTGTCACATATTTATTAGGTCGCTATCTAAAGACACGATAATCTGATAATTTGCACCATGTTAATATATTATAAACTAACCATCGCGCTACTTCCCCGTAGGGGTAATGAGAGAGGAAAGAAATCTTCTACATTCACGTATCTCCTTATATAATACATACTCGCCAATTATTTAGACTCCTGACCTGACCGCGTTCAAGTTTTTGACATTATAATATACGTGATTTGCTTTCAAGTATTTTAAGTTAAAAAAATTGAAAAGTACTAAAATTGATATGGTTAATAGAATTCCGTAAAAACACATTAATAAACGTCCATAATATCTAACTAACTAACAAAGAGAATACCCTTGAGGTAGTATTTTACGAAAAACGCGCTGTATAAATTATCCAAATTTATTATTATTATTAACACTTTCTTTGGAAATATACTTCCACATTCTCTTCCGCATTTATGTATCTCCTCATAAGTATATACCCAATTCTTATTCTTTACCTGTCCACTATTATCACTATGTGTGATCCAAAAAGAACTGTCACCACTACTTTATTTTATGGCTATCGCTTTGAAAAATACATCTTTGTTTTATTTCCGAATTGAAACGTCGGATGTCACCAAAACACAAGAATCTATCATGTGAGTTATTTATTACGGAAAAATCGGCGATTCCAAAATGTGGAGGTCCTCACCAAAACCTTAAATTTCCATTTTAAATGAGTTTAAGCAATCAGGAGTTCTCGCTTGTAAAATTGTTACGTTTTGGTACAATTAAATGATTTCATATTGTCATACTATTTTTTGGCATCTCATTAAAGATGAAGAACAATCTCATCTTTGATGTGATGTCAAAAAATAATATGAATAATACTCCTGTGATTGGAGATAATCCAGATTTTGTTAACAAGTATTTGGACACACTCAAAATGTTGTAGATTTCATATTGGCTTAACACAGGATTGGTCACGTTTTGTTGCAATTTTAATTAAGATTTCAATAAAATACAGTAAACAGAACAGATTTGCATTTAAAATATTTTTTGTGCAATATTGGAAATGTTGGTGATGAAAAACTTTTTGGTGAGGACCTCCACATATATTGATATCATTTTATTAAAAAAAAAGTTGTTGTTCTAAATCGAAAATGTTTAGATTTTTGTTATATAATACAAATATCTCTTGGTTAGTTACTAAGCACAGACAAAACGGCTGCAATACAGAGGACGAGACAAAATTACGAGCAGCAAATCACTTCAACCCCATCATCACCTAGGGTTGGCAGTATCGAAGTTTCTCTGCATTATTAATTCCTTGTAAGATCTCGCGTTAGAGGAGGGGTAGGGGTGTGTGGGGAGGCTGCGGACCACCCCTGTTTGGTTCCGTTTGAATATTTGTGTTCTCTCCAACCCTTGGTGGCTGATTTACTGGTGTGCATAGAGAGGGATCCGAGGTTTATGATAATTGATTGCGGATAGTCCAAAATTCCCGGAAATCTTGAACATAATCCAGGGGTGGATATACGCCTAAGAAAGTGAAGCGTTTTAATAATTTGATTCCCAGAGGAGTCATATTAAATAAAAGCAAGAATAGTCAAAGTGAAAATTTTTCACTATAATATTTATTAAATATTACCTGAAGCGTAGGACTGAACAAGGTTTGCAATATTTTGAATGTGTTCCAACTTTTGTTCATAAAAGTAACTTTTCTCCACTTTGGAGATAGGTACTTTGATATCTCAATTTAAATTAAGAAAAATATGGGAATGTGGACATTTAGATTGTTACAGATGGACATGCTCAAAATATTTTGAACGGGTCAAAATATAAATTTATAAAAATTTTATATTAAAAATTAAAGGTTTAAATAAGGTGTTTTATAGCATGTGAAGTAATTCTGACATAAATTGCTGAAAAAAAGAAATCTGATATAACTCAACTTCAGATAAACTAAAATAGTTTCATATTTATGCAAGAAGGTATCAATTCATGAGTAAAAAAAAATTTCAAAATTTGAGTAATGTGGTTGTGAATCGTGGGTAGAATGGTAATGTTACACGTAATATTCCTCCTGTAATAATGTTTTTTGTAAATATTCCTGTAAATACTTAGACATCCATATTTATCGACAACTGAGCTGAAATATCGATGAATATGAGTGAAATATGTAAAATAAACGAACAAGATGAAACTGCGTTTCAGTGCCATATGCAACATAGGATTAATTAAAATATTTATAAGGATAGAAAAACCTCACTTTTTTAAATCACTCGTACAATTCATAACATCTAGATATTTCAGATTAAACACTGTATGATAAAGTTATTGCGATGAATATTTTGATTTATTTTTCAAATTTGAATAAGTAACGAGGATTTCTGGAACCACCCCTGAACGTCTTAAGAATACCCCCTGGCATAGCAATCGATGGAGAACGGTTACTCATTGCAGCCCCGGTCGGCCACATACCCAAATATACCACAAACTACCCTTGCCTCACTAGTATGTATACGCTAATGAACAATACTATTATACTCGATTCAAACAATACAAGTATCAAATATGTTTTCTTATGAGCAAATACAAGAGAAAATTGTATTTTAAAAGATAATAGAAGTAATGTGTTTAAATAACTACTTTACTGCTAGTATTTAAAATAAATAATTCTTTTCAGAATTTATAAAAATACTTGAAAAGAGTTGATAAGCTTTGAAGAACCTTTTTCACATTGCAGATATTTATTTAAAGAGGAATGTCAAAAAAGTCACTTAATTAAAGCAACAAAATGTGTTTTAAAAAGGGAATTTATTTTTAATTAACAAAAAATATAAACTTTTAATTGTTTTGAATTATTTCTTTTATTGTTGAACATAGATAAATACTGATTCAAGTAATACACACGTAGCTACGCGTAGATTTAAAAACATTGTTTTTAAAATATTTATTTTGGATTTTTTTTTAGGAAAATACTTTTCTGCATTCGGGTCCTAGAATTGAAATATATTTTATGGAATACAAATGTTGCTATATGTGAAAAAAAACTAAGAATGAATTATTGGTAAAAAACGTATTTTTGCATATGGTTAGCAATTAGTACAAACTTTGATGTACGCATTAATCGTGAAATAAAGTAATTTGTAAAATTAAAATCCAATTTAATGTATTTCCAAGTATTTTTTAAATTCTTAAAAATTAAAAAATACATATAAGAACATTAATTAGATAAAATTGTTTTAAGTTATCAAGTTGGTTCATAACGATGAATCAACTATAGATGGAATATTTTCCTCGGAATAGTATGCGATATTTAGATTTATGACATTTGTTTGTTGGGAGTTTCGTCATTTTGAGACAAATTTTGTTGAATTGTTTGTCCCATGTAAACGATCTTCACCGATAATGTTTATTACTCAAGTTGTTTTCAAGATATTATTAATTCAATAGTGGGAGGATGCCATGGTGAGATTTGGGTGGAAATGAAGGGTAGGGGGTACAATGATACAATTGAAACTTCAAATTATTTACTTATATAAGGGCATGTAAATAGTGCAGTTTATTGGTGTAATTTAAAGAGATTTGCTTACTCGAATAACGTAATATGCTAATATAATGATCTAAAGAGTTTGTCTAAAATTCATTTAAAAACGACAAAAAACGGTCAAAAATTGTCATCAATCTGTCATCATGTGATCAATTTTCTCCAGATTTGAAATTAAATCATGTTATGTAGAAACCATCCAACACAAAAATTTGCAAACTAAGATAAAAAGCTTTTTAATTGTAATATTAAATACTAACTTCTACCATTTAACAGAGTGATGTTATATTTTATTAATTACAAAAACTTTGAATGTTTTTATAATAAAAAAAATTACATCACTATGTTAAATGGTAGATGTTAGGATTTTATATAAGCATTGTTTACTGTGTGTCATATTCAAACTTTAATTGTTTTGTCAATAAAGTATTTCATTGGTTGGATGCTTTCAGCAAAACTAATATATATATATATGTATATATATATATATATATATATATATATATATATATATATATATATATATATATATATATATATATATATATATATATATATATATATATATATATATATATATATATATATATATATATATATATATATATATATATATATATATATATATATATATATATATATATATATATATATATATATATATATATATATATATATATATATATATATATATATATATATATATATATATATATATATATATATATATATATTTGTTTTATTTTCTACTAGTTCAAAGTCGGACACATCCAAACTACTTGGATTTTTTCAGAAATATTTTCATGTACATATGTAAATAATTCGTGAATGCAAATAATTTAAGGCGTGCTGTGGTTTGACTTTGTGAGGAATGAAGAGATAAAGCGTAGGAAATATTGGTCACAGCTGTCGTCAAGAAAAGGCGATTTAGGTAATAAATAAAAAGTGATTAAAATTGGTAAGCTTAAAACTAGTAAGCTTGTAAAGTTAAAAAAATACTTATATTTTCAGTAATGAAATTAAGTTCAATCCATTAAATTGATAATCGGGAGCACATACAATTAAGAGGAAGACATCAAATTTATTAATGTTTTGCAAACATTAAATATTGAATTATCTCATTGTCCCTAAGAGTATCAGGAGTGGAGAAGATTAAGGCGATGTCGGAACAGGAGACGAATTACTCGGAAGTCCCGTCTTTCTCTCAAGCAGCGTTCCGAATTCAAATCCGGCGCGGTGACTTACAATCACAATAATATATAGGAAAATCTTAGACAATACAGACGACAAATTTACTCCCGTAAGATTCTGTTACCCTGGTACCACCTGACTACAAAATAAGTGACACTTTATTGGAATATGTAAATTTAAAATGTAAAATTTATAACATTTCGAGTGTGATTACCATTGGGGTAAATTTATTTTTATTTTTATTTGCATTACATGTATATAAATATATAAATATTTATATTTTATATATATATTTATAAATATATAAATATATATATATATATATATATATATATATATATATATATATATATATATATATATATATATATATATATATATATATATATATATATATATATATATTTATATTTATATATATATATATATTTATATATATATATATATATATATATATATATATATATATATATATATATATATATATATATATATATATATATATATATATATATATATATATATATATATATATATATATATATATATATATATATATATATATATATATATATATATATATATATATATATATATATATTTATTTATATATATATATATATATATATATATATATATATATATATATATATATATATATGTAAATATATATATATATATATATATATATATATATATATATATATATATATATATATATATATATATATATATATATATATATATATATATATATATATATATATATATATATATATATATATATATATATATATATATATATATATATATATATATATATATATATATATATATATATATATATACATATACAATATATACGAAAATATAAATGTAATTTATATTTGAAGTAATAATTTTGTGATTTTACATTTTATAATTAAAATATAACGTTGTTTTAAAATAATGGACATATTTTATTTTTACATAATTATAATCTCGACCTGTTTTCAAACTAACCGCTTCTTTTTGAAGACTGATTTTATATTTTAATTAGAAAATATTAATGACAAAATAGCGTGGCAATTTTACGATCACCCTGCTCCCGGAAATAATATATTCAATCCGGAATAAGGTTTCCTCTTTGGCAGTATTTAAAGGAATTTACAAATAAATCAGAGTGTTCTTAAGATCTCCTTACCGCCTCACTTTACATACATGCTTAAATATATAACCTTTGTTATTTTAGCGATGTTCATATTTACGTTTTTGGAGAATTCATTTCTCGTAAAATTTCTCGGAATTCTTTAATTTATATTACTTTCATACATATTAATCAGCGTTATATATAAAATTATTGATCCGTTAATGTAAGGTCACAGAAATTTCTTTGAATTATGAAAAGTTTAAGTATTACAACATAGCATTCGAATAACAGTGTGATTTATTTATCTATTTAAATAAAAATGTATTTTTTTTTCGTTAAAATCTCAAATTTCCTAAAATTACTCACTGGTAGCTATGAAATTTTCTCACATTTTGTACCTGTATTAGGTAAAAAAACAAATTTCTATTAAAAAAACTATTTTACTACAATGGTAGCGCTGGTACAATCTGTTAAACGTTACAGCAAAATAAGCAAAAACCGCATAGCTCATGGCTGACAACGTGCTTCTTTACATCTGCTGTCATTAAGTATTTTTAATGGTTGCGATTGCCATAATGTTTCAAATATTTTAATTACTTCATAATCAGACTAGTCTGATTATGTCATTAACGATGAAACACATTTTTTAAGTTGTTGTTTTAATAATATATAAAATGCAGTTCCACCAAGAAACGTCAGTACAAAAATAACAACACAGTAATAATACAAGTATTATTAAATTTAATTAATTAATTAATTTATTTTTATTTTATTATACCGAGTACAACAATGTTCACTGTTTGATCCTTATTACGTATCAATTTAGATTCTCGCACAAAAATTCTTAAATTTCCAACTAAAAACTTCATACTGAAAAACATTTTCACTCGCTGAAAAGAGATCCTGTACTTTCAAATATGTTTGACTGAAATACGCCTATCAATAACCAATCGAAGATACACCCGCCTATTGATTGGACCACGCCTACCGAGTGAAACCAATAGCCGTCCGGTATCGAAAAAAGGCAACATCAGCATCAATCGAAAACCAATCATCCAATAGCGTAGTGAGTCTAGCCAATAGACCGCCTCCCGTAACACACGCCCACATTGAGAAAAGTACGTATCGGAAAAGAGACAGATTTTCCTTTTTATTCGCAGAGAAAAGGAAAGGGTTTTCAGTTATTTGAAAAAGGAAACACATTTGAAAATGATCTAAATTATAATTTATATTTGAAGCACTAACTTTGTGGTTTTCCATTTTATAATTTAAATGTAACTTCGTTTTAAAATCACTTTAAATATTTTATTTTAACTTAATTATAATGTCTACCGGTTTTGAAGCTAACCGCTTCTTTATCAAGACTGATTAATACTAAAACACTATCTACTTAACAATATTCAAAATATTTTGACGGTTAGGGAAAGTAGCTTAGGTTAAAGATCTCAAGTGGTTTTATTTTTTTGTGTCGATTGGCAGTCACAGTAAAAGGCATCAGAGATGATGATTGATTGGAAGCATATTAAATAACGGACTTTTAGCAAAATCATTTACTTGTGTATTTATAAGTTGTAAATTATTATAAATTGCCTTTTTAATTTTTAATATTTCTCAATAATCTAATTTATGTCCTGTATTGCATGTGTGTAATATATTAAGACCTTTATTTTTATCAATTGAGTGATTATTTCCTATTAAAAAATAAAGCCACTTGAGATCTACCTAAGCTACTTTCCGTAACCGTCAAAATATTTTGAATTTTGTTTAGTAGATAGTGTTTTCGTATTAATCTGATAAAGAAGCGGTTAGCTTCGAAACCGGTAAACATTATTATTAAGTTATAATAAAATATTTATTATGATTTAAAAACAAAGTAACATTTTGATTATAATCTTTATTACCTACTTATAAAATTTTACTCTCAAGGATTTTCACTCTTCAAGACATCAGACAAGATTAGACTAGACTTTTTTGTTACAGTGATTTAAATACTATTTTGCGAATAAAACGTTTTTTCCTATATTGTTTTATAACATTTATAAACAAAAGCTGCTCAGATTTCCTATTTATGATTTTGATTTGAAAATTTTGCGTCAATCATTGATAACTTAAAATATAATTAAAGGTTTTTTACTCTTGAAAACATCAGACTACATCCTTTCGTGTTACAGTGTTCAAAACGATATTTTGTAAAGAAAAGTTTTTTTTGGGTATTGTTTGACATGTTTCAACAAAAGCCTCTTAAGTTTTTCTGTTAATAATTCTGATTAAAAATATGTGTTTCAATAATTGATTTAAGTTTAAACGATTATTCAAATTGTCTTCTAAAATGTAAGTAAGTTATTAAAGATCAATAAAGATACTTCACAGAGACAAAGCAATTTGATGGAAAGGGAATATGAAATTTACAGGAATTACTATTTATCATTGGCTAGCTTAAGAGATCATTGAATTATTTTCATATTTTTGAACATCCACACCACATTATTTTTTGAAATTGTACTAAACGAGTATGTACAATATTATAATACCCATTTACATGCTATTTTGAGGTTATGTCTAGCAAGACTTTTTTTTTCTTCTTTAATTATATCAATTAAAAAAAATAAAAGCTCGTATTATCCCAAAAAATAAGATAAATGTATATTCACAATGAAAAATTGCCTAAGAATAATTTCCGCTTGTTATAAATAGTTTTATTAATTTTAAATTATAAAAAGCAAGTATATCTTAAGCAGTTACAAGTCTACAATTAAAATAAACTCTACATTTTTTATATATTTTAAGGTTTTAATTAAAAAATAACCCTTTAGCTTAAAATCTTTTGTGACACATGAAATTTTGTTGTAATTTTAAATAGTGACATTTCCCAAGTAAATTTTGAATAAAAAAATCTTAGTCTTACTTCATGTGACTGCCAAATCAATTAAATATTTTTTTTATCGTTTATTTGGAATCAAACTTGATACTTTATTAAAGGTTGCCAAAAGTTTTATCCACCAAATTATTCAAAATATTTTAATACCTACAGACGTTTTTACGCATGCCTGAAGCGCGTCAATAAATCTCCAATACATAATACCAATCGACCAATGATGCAGTAAATATTTCCAATAAAACCGATCAGCCAATCGCATTATTCAGATTTCCAATACAGCCAATAGCGCACCCCGTATCGAAGGCTTCGCAGGACGCCACGCCCCACCCCCTGACGTCGGACCGATCGAACGGCGCACATCCAAACGGACCGATACGTTAACGTGATCACGTACATGGATGGGAAAAACCCTATCCGGGGTGGGCACTTACTTGATTTACGTTTTGCCGTACTTCGACGATCTTCGATTCTTTTTCAGGGGTTTGCTGAAAATACATGAAAAAAACATGGAAAATAAAAATCATACAAAACCTTAGGACAGCTTAAATCTTATAATATTGAATTTGAGATACAAAGAAAATATTATTAAGATTTAAACTCTCCTTATCATTCATCGTTCACTTTGTGTAATACCACTATTATAAGAAAAGTAAACGATGAATGATACAGAGAGTGTGTTATAGTTACGATACAAATATCCATCAAACATCGTTTAACCACACATTCATCTGAAAGATTGCGTTTCTACTCCTTGTTTTGGCAAAGCACCTACAATTTAGTGATTCAACAACAATTTCAATTTATTCAACAAAAAAAATATTATGTACATAACAAACAATATTCAAGGCGTATATATTAAAAGTAAGCAAGAGGACTTAAAGGTGTAGAAGAATCCCGCTTCGGAAAACTCCTTCGGACACATGGAACAGATCAATATCCAATGTGATATTGTTCAACATAGCGGTAGCTCTTCCTACAGGCATAACCATCGGCAGGTTGGTCCTGACATAGATTGTTCCACATTCCTATACACATATAGGAATGTGGAACAATCTATGTCGACGCTGTCTTAGGTAACTATCAGGAACATACAGACCAATGTTCCGGATAATTTCAGGATTATCGATCAAACCGCGCAATAATCGCATGCATGATGCATGCCGTTCGACTCCATTCAGTATACTTTTATTGTAACACTCTCCTTATCATTCATCGTTCATCATATGTAATCCCACTTTAATATTGTGGTATTACACAAAGTAAACGGCGAATGATAAGGAGAGTGATTTAATACCATACCAAAAAGTTAACAAAGGTTTTCATATCCAAAATATATTAGGATTTATAAAAAAATAGACTTACACAAGAACATAGGCTGTTGGACGTATGAGGAGTTGAATAAGATTTCGCAAAATAGACTAGAGTGGCAAAAGAGGTGTCATTTGCTGCTGCAGACCAATGCATAGGATTGAGACGAAAGAAGGAGATTCTTTGTATCTTCACTAACAAATATTTTTAGAGAATGCAAATAATTTTCTGTTGAGATACTAATAAAATGTTTATCATACTTGTAAAAATTATAGCCGTAGTCTAAGACTAACATAATCCTAAAAATAGTATTTTCATATTAACATGACATGTATTCTGTAGGTTTTACGACATTAGGTCTGTAGGTTTTATCTATAGACAAATATAGCTTTTAATACAAAATATTTTTCTCAAGTTTGTTGTTTAGACTTGAAGTATTTATTAACAGGATCTGGATACTTATACTGCTTACAACCTATCATAAGCTGGTTGAAATGACCAAAAATTGAAAAAAAATTGTAGTTGTTAATCATGGGTAGAATGGTGAATATTATACGTGTAAAAAGAGATAATTTAAACGAGGCTATGACATGTCGTAAGCTTTGAGAAAACCTAGACCCTGTAAATATAATCCTAAAAGAATATTCTTCTTTATCGATGTTGAGATGACATTTTTTATAATATTTTCAAGCGGTTCTCAGTATGTGAATATAATCCGGGATTTGGACCTTGCATACAAATAAAAGAGTCTTTGTCAAATAAAAGCTTTTCTCAATTCAACAAACATAGATGGTTTTTGTAAACTCAGATGTACTGTGTCACGAGATTGATCATATTATAGAAGTTCGAAAAATTTTAGTAGTGTGGTTATCAATCATCAGCAGAATTGCTGAATATTGCACGTGTTTAAAGTGACCACTTAATCAGCCTATAACAGGTTATATGCCCTGTAAATACCCGGATTTCCACGTTTTTTTATCTACGTTGAAATGTCAATTTTTAAAAATTTTATTTAAATTTTTAAATAAAAAAAGGCAAAATTATAATTATAAAGCCAATTTGATTATGTCAAAAACACGTCTAATTACTGACCACTGAATACTGAAAGTTTTCCTGAAAACAATCCTGAAAAGGCGCCTCGCGTTCGTGTAGAGCCGGTTTCCATCACACAAACGGCGACGTTTCCATAATATCTCTCACGCGTGATTATTCCAAATTATTTATGGCGTGCATAAATTTTTTTCACAGTACACAAGTCTGGGAAGGTGTGAAAATAAAACGTGAAGAACGATAAAAGTTCGCGGCTATCATGTTTAGGGGTAGGTTTGGAATAAGAAACGCTATTGCCAAGGGTTGGACTCGGAGCATAAAATTGCCCTTTAAAAATTCTGCATTGCGACAAATTTAAACAATTATTTATCACAACATTTTGAGTGTGTCCAAATACTTGTTCACAAATCTAGATTATCTTCAATTAAAGGAGTATTTTTCATATTATTTTTTGACACATTATCAAAGATGAAGAAGAATATGGAAGAATATTTTCTGGCGTTTCTCATGTGTGTGATTTTAATCCAGGATTCGGACCTCACATACTAATAAAAGAGTTTCTGCTCAATACAAAGTTATTTTCATTTTACCAATAGATGTCTCTAGTGAATTTTTAGTAATTCAAGAACAATGTTTCAAAATTGGTTCATATATATAGAACTTTTAAGAATTTGAGTAGTGTGGTTGTCAATAATGTGTGGAATTAGTGAATGTTACACGTGTGTAAAGTGATCACTTAAACCAGCCTATGACGGTCGTCAGCCCCGTAAACACCCAGACTTTCATATTCTTCTTCATCTTTGATGAGATGTCAAAAACAAAATATTTATCAATTTATCATACGAGAAAAAAAATATGATGCGAATGTGGTTGGTTATATAAGGCTGACCAAAGAAAACTTGGCATGTTTAAGTATTTCGAATACTTGAAAGTGGTCAGGTCAAGAGTCATGAATGCATGAGAGGCAGAGATTGTCTGCCAAGACAGATTTGTGTATGGTTCTTTTCACTTTGTTTACTCCTGGGGGAAGCAGTGTGACGGTTAGTCAGTCAGTCAGTCATACTTAATTTATATACCAAATAAATAACATATTACAAACGTGTATTTTGGCTCATCTAGCATAGGCTGCGTTGAGCCGAAACATATATACAAATGCGATTTGAATGCATATGAAATAAAGATACATTTTTTATGTGTCAGAGATAGAGAAATAAAGCTTTGTGCATAGACATATTGGTAATGCGTTCTATTATTCGTAAGTTTAATAGATAATATGAGTGAAAAACATTAATCAGGAATGAAAACTTCAATTTAACTTTATCGAAGAGTATTTTAAATACGTATTTAAATAATATCATGGTACAATGATTAGAAAACACTTGTTTTTTACCACACACAGGGGAAAGTTAGAGGGAAGGGGTAAGTCAAGGGGCGGAGTTTGAAAACAAAGGAAAAATGGAAAGCAAAGGTGAAGAATTTTGAAACAATATATTATTTAATATATTATTATTAGAATTTAGGTTTTTTTGGATTTCTAAATTTCCTAACTTACCCCTCTCCTTATTTATAGAACAATTTTTTATTTTATATTTTGGTTATTATACAGACCTGAATGATGGAAGTTTAACTTCTGAAACATGTAGTCTTTAATAAAACTCAAGTGGTAAAAAACAAGTGTTTTCTTTAATCATTGTAACATGTCTTACCGCAAAGTAAATGCCGAAACAATAAAGAAAATATCGTGGTTGTTTAAATAAACGAGTTTTTGTTATTTTTGACCTTGTTCTTTACTTCTCCCTCTTATGAATTTTTTCTTTCTTACATCAAAGAGTCTTAAAAGTAGTTAAATTCAAGTATTTTTTAAAATTTTATTCCTTATTTTTTAGGGGAGCATTTTAAGATTAAAAAAACACATATTGTGTTTCATAATATATTTATTCAAGAAATCAGAATTAGTATTTATTTATTCAATATAGGGACATTGAAAAAATCAATAAACATTCTAGAAATAATGAAAAAAAAACAATGAAACAAAGATTTTAATAAAAAAAAAATCATAAGGTTTTTTACTTTGTATAACAAACATTAGGTGCCCAAAAAGAAAATTCTTTAACCCTCTTGAGTTAAATTTCTGACAGTCATTTTGATTTTTTTGTAAATATGATTGTTATATATGATTTCAATATTTTTTTAATTAAAAAAACATAGGCTTGCATTTAAAAAATCACATTTTAACTTACACAAGAACCAATTGCAAGGTATCATTGTAAAACTATTTTTTGACATTTCAACATAAATGAAGAATATTATGTATGAGTATTTACAGGGCTTATGACCTATCATATTGCGTTAAAGTGATCCCAACGGAGTAAACCAAGATTTATGAGTATTTATACACACCTAAAATGTTGTGAATGCGTTTAACTCTCAGTTTAACGATCATTGGTCAAAATAACAAAAAAAAACTAAAACGTTGTTATTTAAAACATTATTCATTAATATTTATTCAAACCCTTATATCCGCACCCCAATGGTGCATAAGGCACTGCATCATATAAACGCAGTGTTATCTTCATCGTTAACATATGAAGGAAAGGTGATCAGCCCTCCGCTTCCGGTACCAGTCCAAGGTATTATTGAATAAAAATAAGTGTGAAAAAATCCCCCCCCTGTGAATCGAATCCGGGACCTCCAGTACGGTAGCCGAGCGTGCTGACCATTACACTATGGAGGCGATTTTAAAACATAAGCAAAATTTAAATGAAATATATTTTTTAATGTAGTAAATTTGAGTATTCGGATTTGTCTTGAAGACATTACGATTTTGGAGACCTCCATAAAATGAGGAGGTAAGCTACTGGGTAAAGTAAGCACTTAGTTCGGTCCCGTATTTACGAGGGTTTTGCATAAAATTATGGGGGTAGGTAGGTTCGCGACGGATATAAATAATAGGAGTGGGGGGACGGAAAGGGATTTTCGCGGGTTATTTATTGTTGTTATTATAACTAAACACATAAAAATGACAAAGAATAAGCTTCAACACAAGTGGTATTTGTCAACCGAAGATAGGCGCATTAACCTATAGCTGGTACAGGGATGCTGTACAGGGTAGCGAGACGGTACCTACCCTCGCCGGGCTTAAGTAGATCTCTCAAACACATTTATTCACAAAATAATACGAACTAATATGTGTATTTTGCGTTTTGTCAAACTCGAGTGTCGGGGACCTATACAGCGCTGAAAAACCAATAAATTCGTTTGGGTAACGCTCTAACTTACATGAATGAATTTATATGTACTAACTTGCACGAAAATCGTCATTCTCTAAAAAGGTTCAAATTATATGCACGCTTATTTATTTAATTTGGCATTTGACGCTTGGATTTATGATAATATCTTTCAATAAATAAATAAATATATCACTATTCGATAATAAGTATATCATAAAAAGCTTTGCCACACATTAACATGAAAGAACGCATTTCGACTGCATTTCGTCTATTTTCATCCTTCTTTTAGCAATTCCACGCTTCACTTTTTTGCATAAGGGCACCATTCAGTCTCTTTTCTTTATCTTTATCAATCTTTTATAATTAATGCTTCCTATCCTTATGCCATCCCTAAAAAATATGCTTCCGGAAATAATAAACGAAATGTGTTCGAAATGAACTACCTGTTCCAAATTTTCTCAAGTTGTATACATATAATATATATATATATATATATATATATATATATATATATATTATATATATATATATATATATATATATATATATATATATATTTATATATATATATATATATATATATATATATATATATATATATATATATATATATATATATATATATAAATATATATATATATATATATATATATATATATATATATATATATATATATATATATATATATATATATAATTAGATATATATATATTTATCTATAAATATATATATTTATTTATATATATATATATACATATATATATATATATATATATATATATATATATATATATATATATATATATATATATATATATATATATATATATATATATATATATATATATATATTAAAATATATATATGAAAGAAGATTAAGATCTGAACATTTCCTACGAGTCTGGATTAAATACAAATTGAGAAATTTATTTTATAATGCAATTGAATTCCTGAGCAATAAGTCAACTTCATTTTCAGGTTTTTCAGAAGGACTTTCAGTAATTCAGCTAACGGAAAAAAGGCGCTAGTTGGTTGAAATGCACGCCGTTATTTGGCTTCATTCCAGCTATTTCTAACTTAGTTCCATCGTTTTAACTGGCCGTTAATACTCGCGATAACGGATGCTGTTTAACGATTATGCATCGTGAAATGGAACTATGAAGCATGCTGAAACTGAAGGGTTGAAAAAATAATTGAAAATATGCATTTAAAACTTAATAACAAGGTATTTCTGTTGTTATGTGCGTCAACTAGTCATGTCTCAAAATACAATTAATTTGAATTTAACGTTTGTGTATAAGTTTTGAATATTAAAAGCATTAACTTTGTGGATCATATTGATATATTATTTAAAGAAAAAAAGACTTTGTTTTTTGTTTGTGTATATTTTTGTTATTTAAATCTATTAATTTAAAGTAATACTCGTATGTAGCAAAAACAACAAATAATAAAATGTCTTTCAAAGCACCTTCCAGTTAAAAAGTATTATACTTCCTATTGAAAATGATCTTTATATAGATATTTAATAAAAAGTGTTGCAAATATTCATCTTAATATAATTTTGTTTCTATTTGTTCATTAAAACACTGTATTGAATTGAAGTGTAAGTGTATTTTTCATATTTATGTAAAACACTATATTGCCACTAATTTCAAATGGCTGTATAAAATTCAAACTTTTACGAGTAAAATTTTCTATTTTTGGTTGGTTGAAAAATATAACTGATAAATAATAAGCCTGCCAATGTGCATATATTATGTATAAGAAGTTTAATTATAATTAATACATTGTTTAAGATACAAGTTTTGTCTTTGGAAAGTTTGCGATTTCGTCTTACCAGATTATAGATCTGCAACGACGTTATAATACGAAGAAGATGACAGAATGCACTATTAAAATGAATAATGTTTGAATTAAGAAAGTTTCGTATTTAGTGAGAAAGTTTTTGAAGTATAATAAAGGAGCAGCAGACAGCTTTGGTGGCAATCCAGGTACCTACATACTTGTACAAGCTAGACAGCGATGAGTGCGTTGCTGTTTCGATTATTCACAGGTAGAAATAACACCCTCTCTTGCTTGATGTATATGAGCGAAATATTTTTGTCTTTATTGTTTACACAAATATTTAAATTTCATACTATTTCTGTGACCCAAAGCAGCTCATTATTAGAAATAGGTATGAAATTACGGTGGAGTGGGTTCGAACCGAGAAACTCCGACTTAAGAGTCCGCTACACTAACCAAGGGACCACAACCCGACATTCACATTATTCACATTGAAATTTAAGTCAAAGACGATATTCACATTTATATTTTAGTCAAATACAATTTTCACATTGAAATATAAGTCAAAGACAATATTCACAATGCAATTTGTGTCAAAGACAATAATTCACATTGAAAATTTATTCAGAGATTCAATACTCACATTTTAATTTATGTCAAAGATATTATTGCAATTCGTATTTTAGTCAAGGACGATATTCAAATAAAAATTTTAGTCAAAGAAAAAATTCAAAATACAAAAAATTCGGAAGATAACCTTAATAACTCGGCACTGGCTATTACACCCAAGATGAGTGAAAAGCCATTAAATTTAGAAGAAGAAAAAGAAGAATAGACAACCTCTTTTATATCCTAGTTCTCTTTTTTTAAGAAAATGAAATTTCCGTTTTTTTTATTTATTGAATAAGGCACAGCGAGGACTTCTCTTAAAATTTAAACGATACTTTCTATCAACAATTTTGTTTTGAATTTTTTATATTTCTTATTAATTCATCTTAAAATAGGTATATGATGTGTGTATGCTTGTATAAAAGTGTGTATACATACACACAATCACAAACGCACGCACACAACTAATAGTATTGCTTTAGTAATTAATGTAAGTGCTTTAATCATTTGTAATATACACTTGTTTATTATTTAATTTTATTTTATGTCATATATGTACCCGCATATGAAGTTAAAAATCTTTCCAAATTCACTTCGCGGTTTGAAACAAAGATAAATTTATTTCATACTATTTTTTACACTTTTCTTTTCCTCATATTTTCTTCTTCAAAGAAATCCGTTCAGAAATTACGTTGATAAAAAGTTATTAAAAATAGGGATATCATTGTGTCATTCATTTTAATGTGTATAAAAATGCATTTTGCATACCGAGTTGCTTTCTGATAGAAAAGCTTTTGAATGTCGTTTATAAAATAAATTTTCCTCGCAACGGAAAACGAGTATCAGGAGAGAATAAATCGTCAACGGTTTTATCTGTATTTGCGCTCAGACATAATCTATGTGAACGCTCCATGTATGTAGAGGTATGTATGCTGTACGTGAAATGCAGAAGTAAAAATTAATGACAGAATGAATGGAAATGTTGAATCATGTACAGTTGAGATTATCCAAGAGGAAAAAAACGAGAATTTAAATTAACTTTAAAGAAAAAAGATCTGTAGTATTGAAGGCTGCAAAATTGTCTTAGAGTAGTCAATCTAGTACATACGGTTCAAAACTATAATTTCTTACAATTATATCAATATTTATATAATTTACACTAATTGACATATGAAACTGGTAAAATTAAAAGCTAGAATAATGAAATTAAGAGGATATTTTCTAGCGTTTCTCATGTATGTGATTATAATCCAGGAATCAGACCTCACATACTAATAAAAAAGCTTACTTTTATATCACCCATAGATGTGTCTAGTGAAGTTCTGGTGATTCAAGCACTATGTTTTGAAATATTTCTTTTTTTTAAAACACTATGTTTTTAAGACTTTTAGTGGTGTAGTTGTATATGTGATATATGTTTGTCTCCATAGTGTAGGTGTCTCCATAGTTTTCATCAATTCACAGGATCAAAATAAATATAAGTCATTTTCATTCTCATATTTATTTAATACAACCCTGGACTGGTACCAAATATGCAGGGTTAATATCCATTCTTTTATATGTTAAGCGATCAAGATTAAACTGCTTCCATATGATACAATGCCCTTTGCACCATTAGGCAACGATAAAAGTTAGAAAAAATAAGAATATCTAAAAAATTACAACAAAAGGGTGAGCAGCATATTGAAAATTAATACGCTTGAAAAATATACATGTATATAATTTTTCTAACATATTATAATTCTTGCTTTGTTTTTCATTCATAATTTACTTTATATAATATGACTAATGGTATCAGAATGAATATTTCTTCACCAGTTCAAAATGTACTATGGATGATGATGACACTGTCATTGAGAAGCTATACCACAAAATTAATAATACTATTAAAATAAAAATTAAAACAGTAAGTAAGTAAATAAAAATATATGGTAATTGGAAATCGTTTATACAATATCACATGAATATTATGTACTTTTTCATTCAATATCACACATATATTTTTAAAAAAATGCATGTTCATCACGGACAACCCAAAATAGCAGAGTGTACCGTTTCCTATGGCCAGCGATTTTCCGAGCAAATCCAAAATGACTTATTTTATATGAAAAGTAATTAGAAATATCGCCACCGCGGGTTTAATGGCGTGTGCTACCCATTCGTGAGTGGCTTTTATTCCAGATTCTAATAAATTTCAAAACCGAACTTTAGCGAACCGAACATTATTACGATTCTTTGAAGGCGGATTCCAAATTTTCCAGTTATGTTATTTTAATTTGAGAGTGTTCTTTTTTACTTGCTGTTCTCCTGATCATAAAATTTGATTTTTTACTGTTTAATTAGTTTTAATTGAATTCTGGATTCAATTTTTGCAATTTATTGGTATTCAAATAAAATAAAGAACCAGATTCTTTATATCTTTTTCCTTTTTTTTAGATGTAATAAACGTGTACTTACTTCTTTTGGTAAGTTTTTCAAACACTTCAAATACTTAAGGCTTTATATTAGGATATACATGAATATGAAATACTAATATGGAAAATACGAAGATTGTTTGCCAAGACGGATTGGGACGGCGTTCAAATATCTCTGCCTCCTCCTGCGGGTTAGTAAGCTAGAGGAAGACCAAAAAAGTCGTGGATGCTACAAAAAGATAACATGAATCGAAGGCATGGCCTAGATGACGTTGTCAATGATTGAAGGACCTTCAACCTGAGGACGTGGGGAGCTGACATCAACAGTCTACAAAGACGATAAGTTAGAATGGAGCCAGGAAGAAGAAGTTATATTTATATATATATATATATATATATATATATATATATATATATATATATATATATATAAATATATATATATATATATATATATATATATATATATATATATATATATATATATATATATATATATATATATATATATATATATATATATGTTTATATATATATATATATATATACATATATATATATTAATATATATATATTTATATATATATATATATATATATATATATATATATATATATATAATATATATATATATATATATATATATATATATATATATATATATATATATATATATATAAATATATGTATTTATATATTTTTTTTTAATTTTTAATTTTCAAGCATTATCTACCATCTGATTGCTTTATAAGGTATCAAACGTTTTGACTAATATCACTAGTCTGTTTTGGGTTGGTATATATTGCTTTTTGAGCAAAAAGCCAGCTCGCCAATGTACGTATTTCTTTTCTGTACATTTTGTTTAAATGCGTATATAAATAAATATAAATATTAAAACTGATGCCAATGATCCTGAATTTTCAGATTCATACTTCTGT
Source organism: Brachycentrus maculatus (assembly GCF_059751285.1). NCBI lineage: Eukaryota > Metazoa > Arthropoda > Insecta > Trichoptera > Brachycentridae > Brachycentrus > Brachycentrus maculatus. The sequence continues at coordinate 4,053,653 of NW_028280872.1, forward strand.
AGTAAACCGGCCTGACTTTGGTGGGCGTTTTCAGCAGAGTATGAAATTAATTTCCATACAGTCGCCGGGGGATACAAATTTGGTTTCACTGATTCTCCGTACATTCGAATCTGAGACCGAACACGGAACGAGAGAATACACAGTGCGCACATTGCAATCCTCCGTGGCCCTTAACCTCACAGTTGCGAATGGTGATTTTTAATTAATGTTTCTATTGTGACATCAATTCAGGAGTTTATTTCGGAAAATTTTAAATTGAAATATATTGAATAATTTCATTTATTTATTTGGCAGCCGCATTGTGGTAATTAATGGCACTTGAAAATGATGCGGATTGCATCAAAACATGTGTAACAATAGATTTTATGAAATAGTGGTATATTAATTTATTTAAACCTGTACAGAAAATAAATAAGTTCATTGGCGGGCTTATTGTTAAAAAGCATATGGATAATTAGAAAAACTTGACTCGAATAAGAACGAATAATGTTTATTTTCAATTATATATTTTTATTCAATGGTTTTGTTATTTTAACTTGTAAATGGCAATATAAATATAAATATCAATAAAATTAAAAATAAATTCGCATTGAAAAGAATTTAAAGGAATATTTTTGTAATACTTGATATTTTGATTTCTTTAGTTAGATAACCAAAATTTATTCTTAATAAATTAAACATATAGCATCTAACGTACATTTTCTTATGATTCATCAGGTGAGTTTTAACTAGAAAATTATAATAAGATGAAATTACAGCCTGCTTGTGAGAATAAATAAAATGCTTATCCTGAATAAATTAGTAAATATATTAATCGAGAAATATTTAAAAGGTTTTGTTTTAATTTATATTTCATTGGTCCCAACAATTGTTGGGTTATAAGAGGTCAGTGACCACTTATGACACGAATAAAATTTCAGCCCGTTTGTGAGAACAAAACATAAAATGTTTAAAATTCGGTCATTAGCGTGATATTTAATGCGGATATTTATGAATATCTCCGGGTGTTTTATTCCTCTTACCGAACATGTCTGGATATAACTTCCAATCCCAAACGTCAGCCGTGACGCAGTGGTTAACCGTTGCGTGGCGCGTTAAGGCCCCGGAGAGGCTCGGGAGTGACATAAAGATGCGAAACAACACGAACGGTTAATTAAATCAGAAAATATTCTCGGCGCGTCTAAAACGAAAATTATGTCGCGAGCCTAAAAGGGTTTTCGGGACGGCGATTTATGCCGCCATATTCAAAGATGGCGTCCGTAATTTTTAATTGATATTTATTATTGTGACGCCCGCGAGGGACGCGGCTACGCCACTGGCTCGTGATTTAAAACGCTAAACGAAATGACGTGTACGAAAAACTTTCGCGCGCAAAGTGTTAAGGTGAGATTACAGTGGTGTAGCCGGGATAACCCTTTATTAATATAATATTATTCATGAAAATCATAATTTATGATTCCTTTAAGACACTTTAAATAATAAAGTAAATTTTTGAATCAAATTAACACCTAAGGCATTTAATGTGACATTGTCAGGTGGATATTTAATATTAAAATATTTCTCTGATCTTATACTGAGTAATTGATATAGCATTGTAAAGTTTACATAGAATTTCAGATAGATTTTACAAGAAATAATATTATTGGAGAGCTATAACATGTTTTTTTATATTTTAATTTTAAACTGACGCTTAAACGCTGACTTGTGGATTAATTTGGATGAGTTTTTCGTATTTCTAGCTTTTTGTATGGCAAAAAAATGACACGATTAAAAACGATAAAAAATAATACAAAGGAAATCCCGATTGGGTAACAGAAAAAGTAACAAATTAATATATTAAATGTTAAAATCAAATTTGTTAAAAAATGATTTTTCGTGCTTTTTTTAAAAATAAAACACAATTTGGTAGACTCAAACTCCAAACCAGACTCAAACTCCAGACCAAAACTCAGTGTTTGATTTTAACATTTAATATTTAAATAAAAATGTTGTTCTGCAAATAAGTCAAGTAAATGGTGTAAAAGTATGGCAGGTCTATAAATAAGTAACGAATTTATAAATATATCTTAATTTTGAAAAGTATGGTCGAGTAGAATTAGTGAATGAGTAGAATTAGTAAATATGTGAAATGTATGGTGAAAATGAATAGTGAAATGAATAGAATCATGAGTAGAATTAGTCAATGTTCATGTGATCACTTAACCATTCTATAACAGGTCATAAGCCCTGTAAAAACCCAGACTACCGTATTCTTCTTCATATATGTTGAGGTGTCAAAAAAGAATATTTTTTTTCCGCTAAGACCATTTTGGGCGAAGCTTCATACAATCAGCAATAAGAATTTAATGACGTGTGTAAACGTAACATGTCGTAACTCTTCCATCAGAATTAATTAAGCCTAAGTATCTAAAGTTAATCAAGATGGACCTATACCCTTTCACCACGCAAATTTATAGTTTAATAAACGATCATCATTCGTAGGGCTCGTAGGAATTCCGAAGGCGGTCTCCGGCGATAATAAACAGCGAAATTTAAACATTTACTCTGGAAGGGTCAATGCGAAATGTTCACTTTAAGGGTTAAAGCACCCTTATATGTGAAATTTGGAATTCCTAATTTAAATTTCGGCCATTTTATTAGGCGAACTCTATATTTATTATCGGATATTATAAACAAGAACTTTATTTAAAATGACCACAAAAATTAACCGTTTATTTTGTAAAAGGCTTAAAATCATTAATGACAAGAACACTCGTTACGAATTATAAAATAAAATATTTTTTCTATACTTTTTTATTAAGGCACATACAATTATTATTTATTTATTTTGTTTTAGCTTTGAAGTTTAATTTATGATTTAAATATTAAAAAAAAAACGCTTACGTGATACCATTTTTAGAGTTTATTAATGTAAGTACCTACGACTAGTTTTGAGACCAACAGATGTTCTCAACAGGTTAAAATACTAAGTATTATATTTTCACTTAACAATGAGAATATCTGTTGTTCTCGAAACTAGTCGTGATCACATTTATTAAATGAAAACCGAGTCTTATGCAAATATTTAATTTTATATTATACATGTATACATGATTCAAAATACAGACACAAAGTTATAAGTTTCCAATAAACTGTGTAATTAACAGTTTTTTAAGAAGTTCTTTAAATCAGCTAAAGCTAATTCTAAAAAAGGAAAATATATAAATTAATTTATATATCTCTAATATACTATATGGTATACTATTGATATTAAAACTGATAATACGATTAGAACAAATAATATTAAAACCAAAAACTACATATGAAGCAATACGAAATATTCAAAGATTAAAAACTTTGAATAGTGCATAGTATTTAGCACATATGTAAATACACAAAAACAAAAACAAAAATCTATTATAACGATCAAACTTTCAAAACGATCAAAAGTGTATAGGGAACAGTGTTAACTTAATTTTTAATTATATGAATGCTAGGTTATCACTTAAAAGTTATGCTCTTTCGGAACCAGCCCAGCGTTAAATCCAAAAAATAGTAAAAAAATAAAATATAATAATATTATTTTTTAATCTCCTAGAAATTGAACCCGGTTCCTTACACCCGGTTGCCACGTACGTTACCAGTACACTATGGAGGCGGGCAAGGTATAAGAAGTATTTCAGATGTTTGATCAATTATTGATAATATAATATGAATATCTGGGATGAGAACATTCTAGATTGCATAAAGGCTTTGTATTAATATTGCATATACTATGTATATTCGTATATGTTTGAATTCAGTTTGAATACCGTTCATGATACTTTTGCCATAAGTTAAACAGATAACAATACAATATATAAGAGGCATTTAAGATGTTTGATCAATTATTGATTATATAATATGAATATCCGGGATGAGAACATTCTAGACTGCATAAAGGCTTTGTATTAATATTGCATATATGTACTATACTCGTATATGTTTGAATTCAGTTTGAATACCGTTCATGATACTTTTGCCATAAGTTAAACAGATTACAATGCTTTTCGTTTCCTTAGAATAACAAGGGCTTATAATTTAATAAAAGGTATGAATAATCAATATCATTTTATAATTGTCAAAATTTCAATAAATTGTGCTTTGAGTTTTTCGTTTTTTTAAAGAATGCATTATTCCATTGTCTACTTACTAGTATGTAAAACGATAAACATATCACTCACTCCTTTCAAGAACGTCATAAAGCAAAAAAATTGATTTTTCAGGAGAACGTTTTTAAAGTTTAAAAATATAATACAATGTATTAAAAATTGTAGAAGAGACAAAGATTGTTTGCATAGACAGATTGATTAAGAGTTCTACTCTCTTTGCCTACCTCTAAGGAAGATTTTATATTTATTAATTTAATTCCATCAAAAACATTATTGTAAGAATGTGCCCTAACCGAGTTTTTCGTACTAAGGGCATATTTTACAATATTTATTTATGAAATTACAAAAAAGAGAAGTGATTATAACATCCAATCACATACGACATGGCCGAATAAAGCAGTCTATTTCATATCTACCCACTTTCGCGGCTATGTGTTGTACCACTGTATCACCAACGTACCCACATTCCATACAGTAATCAAAGTTTTTTTAACAAAAGAAGTATGATTTTGTTTGATGTATTTCTTTATTTAGGTAGTTAGCTAATAAATTAACAGCTGGAGCACAAATATAATGGAATTTTTTTTATTAATTTATTTAGTTAGCATCGCCACATAGAACCTTGTAGTTTTAGGGTACGAAGCTCACCGGACGTTAATTCAAAACTAAAACTGAATAGCCGGTATCTCTCTCCACAGTTTGAATCTTCGGAGATGATTTGTGACGTCACTTGGACTGCTTTTGTGATGTCATCGGTGTAACTAGGAAGTTGGAGATCCTGGGTTCGTTCTTCCTAATGGGGAAACTTACATTCATTCGTGAATTATTAAAGGATTTAAGTTTAATTAAAGCAGTCATGATGGTTTTTTAATTTAATTTTCTCCGCAAGTATTAATAATGAAATAAAAATAATTTTTAGTTTGGAAAGGTATTCAATAATGATTACTACTACAAGAATTTAAGAAAAATTTAAGAAATTCGGTCCATCAAAACAATTTTTTTTTCTCTCAGTACCAACATTTCTTAAAATCTTTTGTGATACGTATTTCGATGGATGCATCGAATGCAACATTATCATTAAACATTGAGTGTTTAATAATGGTATTGAATGCATCAAAATACGTGTAATAATTTATTTATTTTATTTGTTCGAGAATGGTACAGCTTTACATTACATTACATTAACAGAAATAGTTACGTTAATAAAAAAGCCAATTAATCAATTCCACATTTATGTTATAACTATTAAAAACATTCAGAGATTAAAAAAAGGGTAAGGTAAAAAAAAAGGTTTTGTAGGAAGGAGAAGAAAAGGAGAGGAATTAATGAGGGCAATAGAATTTAGAATTTATAATAGATTTTAAGAAAATGTATCCATGTAAATAAAAAATAATAAATTTACGTAAGTATAAATATGGTATGTGATAGTGTAAAAAGAATCGAAATTGATGAAATAATTATGAATAAAAACATTTAATTTTTTAAAACTTTTTGCATCTCTCATAGATTTTTGATATTTTCATTGATTCACAAGCTTTGAGAAATCACGCATGTTAGAAATATGTGATTTCTATTTTATTACTTTTTATATATATTTAATTTAAACAGATTTAGCCACAAAGATGCATTCCTTGGTGGAGCTTGTAATAATTGAACGATATCGTTAGTAAGTTGAGAAATGTCAACCGATTTGGAGTTGACAGATCTGTAATTTAATTTTGTAGACTATAAAGTATAAGTATAAGAAATCCAATATATATAAGTATATATATATATATATATATATATATATATATATATATATATATATATATATATATATATATATATATATATATATATATATATATATATATATATATATGTAATAAAATAACTAGGTACTTACCTATACATTTTATTAAGTACTTACAAATAGTACCTACATAAAACAGTTACCACCAGATGTCGCATGCGTCGCACAGAATTAAACAAAAGAGATCCGATAATATTGTTAACTGTCAGAATCAGATAGATAGATAGATAGATAGAAACATATTATAAAGATAAATTAAGAATAAACTTTAATTATAAACTTTAATTACAAAGCAACACATTGTTTATTTTATTATTATACACCCACTTTACATATTATTTACACTTAATTTTCAAAAGGAAAATATTACCACGTTATAAAACGACAATTTTGTTAATCAAAAATAAAGAAACAAAATAAAAAAAAAATGGATACTGCTCCTCAAACATTAGAAAACTTACTAGAAAAATTAATACAAAATGCTCAGGTAAGCAAACATCAAAATTTAAAAGATATTTCAGAGAAGTTCATCATTGAAAAATTTACAAGCAAAAATCCTAATGCAAACCAGTGGATGGATATTTTTGAAAAAGAATGTACACGTTTTGAGGTGACAACGGATGAGAAAAAAATTGAAATATTAAGATTGTTTATGGATAAAAGTTGTGAAGATTGGTACAGTTCGATGATGATAAAATTTTCCATGAACTCAGAATGGATAGTATGGAAAAATAACTTTTGTAAAACATTTACAAACAAGGGATGGAACCATGTAATGTTTGCATTATCTTTTAAATATAACGACGGTTCCTTGTTAGACTATGCCATAAGGAAGGAAAAACTTTTGTTGGAGATGAGAAGAACGATCGACATGGGTACCTTAGTAGATCTTATTGTGGCTGGTTTACCAGAATTTATAATTAATAAGATTGATAGAGAAAAATTAGAAGATACAGTCGATTTATTCAATGAAGTAAAAAAACACGAAAACATTGTAAATAAAAAAAGGTTTTCGGATCAAAGAAGATATGGAAATCTAAGAACTAGTGGTAAAATTAAAGATAAAAGTCCATGTAAGATTTGTGAAAAATTAAATAAGGGAACTCGATATCACCCTGAAGTAACGTGCTGGTTTAGAACAAAGGAGGATGATAAGTTTAATAATAAAAATACTATCAGACATGTAAACAATTCAGTTATAGAAGCTAAGTTAAACGAAACCGATCAAAAAAACGAATAGTAACACCATTAATAAATGTCAAACTATTACTAAATGATCAAATTGAAATATTTGGAATTTACGATTCAGGTTCAAATGTTTCTCTAATAAATTCTAAGTTATTAAAACTAAAAGGAAAAGGAAACAATATGAATGAAGCAGATTTAGTAACAATTAATGGTGTTAAAAAGACAAACGGTTTGACGACTTTGAAAATAAAAATATTTGAATTGGAAAAAAACGTTGATGTATATATTATTGATGAAGAAAATTTCAAATATGATTTTTTGATAGGATTAGATATGATAAAAAAATTTAAACTAATCCAAAATGAAGACTTAAAAATAACACAAAGACAATGCTTGAAAGATGAAAATAAAAATAAAGTAGAAAAAACTTCTACGAAAGATAAAATAAAATATACTCCAGGAAAGAAGAATTTAGAAGTAGATTGTCGAAGCAGGAATCCAGTATTAGAATCGAAAGAAAATGCAAATGAACAATTAAAAGTTGTAAATTTGGTTAAATTAGAAGATATTTTAAAAGATCAGAATAAAAACGAAGACATACAAATAACACAGAAACAGTGCTTGAAAAATGAAAATAAAAATAAAGTAGAAAAAACTTCTACGAAAGATAAAATAAAATATACTCCAGGAAAGAAGAATTTAGAAGTAGATTGTCTAAGCAGGAATCCAGTATTAAAATCGAATGAAAATGCAGATGAACAATTAAAAGTTGTAAATTTGGTTAAATTAGAAGATATTTTAAAAGATCAGAATAAAAATGAGGACATACAAATAACACAGAAACAGTGCTTGAAAAATGAAAATAAAAATAATGTGGAAAAAATTTCTACAAAATATAAAATAAAATATACTCCAGGAAAGAAGAATTTCGAAGCAGATTGTCTAAGCAGGAATCCAGTATTAAACTCGAATGAAAATGCAGATGAACAAATAAAAGTTATAAATTTGGTTAAATTAGAAGATACTTTAAGAGATCAGAATAAAAATGAAGGAATTCAAAAGAAAAAAACAAATGGATTGAAAAAAAACTGTGTCTACTTTAAAAGGGTTAAGAAGAAAAAAAAAGAAAGAAAAAAAAAAGAGCGGAAAAAAGAAAAAAAAAACTTTATCATATCACTAAACTTATACCAGTCCCTTCACTACAAGGAGATGATCCGGAGGACGAGTGAAAATTTTACTATGAATTTTCTTCCCCAAGGGGGGAGATGTAATAAAATAACTAGGTACTTACCTATACATTTTATTAAGTACTTACAAATAGTACCTACATAAAACAGTTACCACCAGATGTCGCATGCGTCGCACAGAATTAAACAAAAGAGATCCGATAATATTGTTAACTGTCAGAATCAGATAGATAGATAGATAGATAGAAACATATTATAAAGATAAATTAAGAATAAACTTTAATTATAAACTTTAATTACAAAGCAACACATTGTTTATTTTATTATTATACACCCACTTTACATATTATTTACACTTAATTTTCAAAAGGAAAATATTACCACGTTATATATATATATATATATATATATATATATATATATATATATATATATATATATATATATATATATATATATATATATATATATATATATATATATATATATATATATATATATATATATATATATATATATATATATATATATATATATATATATATATA
>NW_028280872.1:4065000-4080000 GCF_059751285.1 Brachycentrus maculatus
CAAAAATAAATTTCTTCGAAGTCGTTCATTTTTTACAAAACGTTTTTTTTTTACATCCCTTAATATGATAATATCAGGATTTCTTAATTAAATTGAATCGAATGCACCATTAGATGTGTGTAATTTACAATTTATTCATTTAGCAGTTGTAGAAACGACCAGGGGTGCTGCGTGTTGGGTACAGGAATTTCAATAGGGCCATTTCACAAATTTATTGCCCCCGTATTAGCGGGCTCGGCCGTAATGCAGAGAAAAAATGGTTGACGACCCCTAAGCTCTGTGAAATGCAATAGGTGTTTGTTCAACCCTTTTGCAGGCAATATATTTTTTTATGAAAATAAAGTCGCAATGAAAAATTATGTATTTTTGACATTTTAACATAGATGAAGTAGATTATTGAAGTCTGAGAAGTCTGTTTACTGGGCTTACGACACGTCAAAGACTGGTTTATGTGATCACTTTTTACACGAGTAACATTCGCCATTCTACTCACGATCGACTCACGTAATACTCAAATATAGGAACTCGTTCATTCATATGTGAGTTCTCGTTGGCATATATGGTCGAGGTGAATATTTTTGCTAGTTTATCGTGGATAAAATCAGTCTATGACAGGCCGTTAGCCTTAAAATATCCAGAATTCCATTTTCTAATCAAAATTAATTATCTTTAGTACCACACATACCTAAGACATCGCATTTCTAGTGCATTCAGTCTCCTTTCATCCTTTTCTTGCCAAACTTCATGCTTCATTTCCATACATTACGGTTGTTATCAAGATATTTAAATATGCAGTACAATAAGATTTTTTTTTATTTGTTTACAAAATATCGTTTGAATCAATGTTACAAAAAGGATCTTATCGCGAATAGTTAAAAAAACGTTAATTTTCATTTTTTGAATGTTTATATTTTTATTTTAAATAACACGTTGGATTTAAAGGGTTAACCTTTATTAAGCGTTGCTACGTTACGCTCGCTTTTATTATTTTTAATGAACACTTACATGAGTGGAAATGGACACTTGGCGTGAAATACTATCGGTACATTCGTTCATTGGAGTCTACATCCGTACTAAGGTAGACGTACCTTGACGACTGCCAACATTATCACGAATGTGCGTGAAAGTGGATACTCGTCACCGAAAGGGTTAACTGCGAGGGATTTGGCTTCGCCAAGTGTTATATTCTTACATAAATATCGTAGGACGTTTTGGATTCATTTATTAACACCTTCGCATAACATATATTTTATTTACAACATTTTGAATGTGTCCGAAATTACTTGTTCACAAATCTGGATAATCTCCAATTAAAGAAGTTATTATTCATTTTATTTTTTTACATCTCAACATGGATGGAGAAGAACATGGATGTCTGGTCATTTCCGGGGCTTACGACCAAACAATACATTTAAACTAGCCTATGACGGTCGTAAGCCCCGTAAATGCCGAGATTTCCATATTCTTCTTTATCTATGTAGAGATGTCAAAATAATAATAAAAAAAAAAATATATATATATATATATATATATATATATATATATATATATATATATATATATATATACATTTATATATACATATATATATACATATATATATATATATACATATATATATATATATATATATATATATATATATATATATATATATATATATATATATATATATATATATATATATATATATATATATATATATATATATATATATATATATATATATATATATATATATATATATATATATATATATATTTATATATATATACATACATATATATATATATAAACATAAATATATATATTTTTTAAAATGATTAATGTTTGTGTTTTTATTATTTATACAAATATTTCAATTTCATACTATCTCTGTGAGATTATTAGAAATAGGTATCAAATTGTGGTAGAGTGGATTTGAATTGAGAAACTCTGACTCAAGAGTCCGCGACACTAACCACGTGACTACAACCTGACACAATTTTTTTTATTTGCTGATTCATTATCGGTTGTAACTATTACTGTTCAATATTACTTTTGCTATTGCTATTATTATTCAATAGGTATTATTCAATATAGATGTTTGTACACATACATATACATATGAGTTGTATATATGAAAAATATCAATGTAATAAAAAAGCATTATTTGGCACATCTACAATGACAATTTCCTGGTTTCCTAATGACCTTGAATTTTTTTTCAAGAAAATATATTGTTCATACCATTGACAATGATAAAAAATATGGAAAAGTTAAAATAAAATAGAAAATGCAACTCACCTCTTGATATAGTTTTATCTGCAGAAAATCACTCAGGTTACTGTTTATGTAATTTTCTTAGTAATAAAAAAAATGTAATTTATATTTGAAGAACTAACTTTGTGTTTTTCCATTTAATAATTAAAATGTATTTTTAAAAAAAAATCATTAAAAATAGTGATTTTAAAACACAGTTTATATATATTATATTTTAATTTAAAAAAAAAATAAAAATATGTAAGAAATAACAACCAACATACATCATCATCGTTATCATTTATTCAGAAACATATTCCCAAATATTAGTTTTGTCTGACGGTGAACTAAGATTTTAAAACATTATTTCATTCTATTTTTTAACATCTCATCAAAGATGAAGGTGAATATGAAAATAACTCCTGTAATTGGAGATAATCCAGATTTTGTGAACAAGTATTTGGACACACTCAAAATGTTGTAAATTATTTCATTAAATAAATCTTCAAATTATTAAAATACATTTTTAATACGTTTCACAAAACGCACATTTAAAAGAGGACATTATCGTTAAAAAATCCACTCGTAATCAAGAATCGTTTAGTATTCAGCAATTATCTTTTGTATTGCCAACCGACAAAATAAAAAATGTAACACACGTTCCCAAATCTACCCCTAAATATGTTAAAAAAAACGACAAATAAGCCAATTTGAATAACAAATACGCTTTTTGTAGGAATAAAAAATAAATAATATGCACATGTTTTAATACAAAAAAGAATACCGTCGTCCCTAATAAATTATGAAATATAAAGTAAAAAAAATGGTCCGTTTTTAATTAATTTATGGTCCCAAGTTATGCCCGGTTGGATAAAAATGGGAGATAATTTTATTTAAATGGGTAATGTGTTACGGGAGGGTGTTAGTACTTTTCTTGTTACATTCTTCGTATTGTTGAGGTAATTTGATTACAAAACAGGAATCGGAATGAAGATTATGTCTGGGAATTGGGAATTGATGAAAAAAAAGAATGAATAGGAATTATCAATTGATGTGCGCAAACAGAGTTTTGGTTTCAACACTAATGTATGAAGGTGAAGCATGGATTTAGCAAAAGAAGGATAAAAGTTGGCTGAATGCAGTCGATATGTCATCCCTTACACAAATGCATGGCGAAAAATGTATGACAACTGTTCAAATGGGGAAATATTGCTAATTGCCATTTCTTAGGTCCTAAGATGATCAGATTTCTATATTCTTTCAAATTAAAAGAAAAAAAAAAACAAAACATATTTCATCTCAAGTAAAGACACATATAATATTGATGTATCATTTATTATCTGTTTATTGATAAATAATGATAATTAAAATATTAAAAATTAAATGGAAAGTGGGCATATTGGTGACACATTGGTGACAGCAAAAAAGGCGTAATCGTGTGCATGCCTGCATAGTCTGGCAAGGGGATTCTAAATTCGTCCCTCCTAGAAACCAGTCACTCACTTAGAGCTACCTAGTAATACTTGTTTATATAAACAAAAGTCAAAGAACTAGCGAGTCAGTAATAACTGATCATCTTCCACCACTTAAGTACGAAAAAATAATCAACTGCTGGAACATAAGCATTTAAAAAAATCTTTGTTACTTAATATTAAAAGTGAAATATTGTATCTGTTATAAAGATTTTACAAATTGTAAAAAGTCACCTACAAAGACTGTACACCATAATTTAAGATTTTTTTAAAAATCGTTTATATTCAATAAAAATGATTAAAGAAAACAGTTGTTTTTTACCACTTGAGTTTTATTATAGACAATAATAAAATATAATAAAACTCAAGTGGTAAAAAACTAGTGTTTTCTTTAATCATTGTAACATGTCTTACCACAAAGTTAATGCCGAAACAATAAATTCAATAAAAATTATTGGATTGATTTTACGTAAACATAAAAAAGACTCAATGTCGTCAAAAATGTCGTCAAATCGTGTACGTAAATACCAATATTGTAGATCTTCTTCCACATTCGAAAAAGAGCGTTCAATAATAAACTTATAAAATTATTTTAGATTAACCGATATATCTAGGAGTTCCGAAATTTGGGTATAATTGGTGAATGCTACGGGTGTGTAAAGTGATAACGTAACCAGCCTATGAAATGTCATAAGCTTGGTTAGTACTCAGACATCCATATTCTTTTTCGTCTATGTTGAGACGTCTTAAATTTAAAAATAACTCTTAAGTGACAATAATCCAGATTTGTGAACAAGTAAATATTTGGACACACTCAAAATGATGTATTATAGAGTTGTGTTATGTATAGATTTGTAATGATCAATATTCTCATAGACTACCCATGTTTTGAAGACACCGTAAGAATATTATTTTAACCAAAATGTTTTAAGAGATTTAAAAAAATAATGTAAAAAATTATTTCTAATTGGATATGATCCACATATGTAAACAAGTATATGGACACACTCCAATGATGTATATAACTAAGGATGATAAATTGTGTCATATAATGATAAGATGATAATATTTATTAGATTGTATAACTTACAAATTTTGTTAGGAAAAACGTTTCAGGACTTTGACCAATACATACATTGATCGTTTCCTACAGAGAGTTTCAATACCCCTTTAAATTAAAATACGAAATTATCCCATCTTTTTTATTACACCGATATTTTTTATTTCTTAATACCATAATCCTGTTTTTTCTCCCATACCGATTTCAAAGGCCGGAAACAAATTTTTCATATTTATAATTAGTAATGTTCACGCGGGTCTTGTATAAAAGGGTTGAACTTTTATTTTAATATGTAAATTATTCATTATTATTAAAAGTCCCGGATAAGAGGGGGTGGATTTAAGGTTGCTATACTTTAGTGGGTGCTCCTGGGGTGGGGGATGGTTATTCTAAATTTTAAAATACACCCCTTACCGATTTCGCCTGTAACAGGGAGAGTCGAAATGGTTTTATGTTTTACGTGCATATATAGGTATGTAAAATATGATACATTCCTTATTTTTTTACATACTTGGTCATGCCAAGTTTTCGTCGGTCTTTACTTGTTTCTGTTTTCAACTGCATTTGCCTGATAAATTTGTCTTTCTGTTCTTTCTTAGCTCATTCGATTAACATGTTTAAAACTTTCTTTATTTTATCGGTTATCCTTATCTCAGCATAACAGAGACTTTTCCATTTGTATGTGAGGTCTGAATCCTGGATTTTATTCACATGTATCTGAAAAACGCTTGAAAACATGATTTTGAACTTATTTTACCTTAAAATTTGACCAGTTTATTTATTAACAATATTTTGGCTTGTCCGAATAGTGCCGTAGGCCCTGTAAATGCCCAGACTTTTATATCTTCATGTATGTCAAAAAATATTTTAAATAATAATTCCTAATTTGAGAAAATCCAAATTTGTTAACAAGCATTAGGACACACACGATATTTTGTAAGTAAAATATAAATTAAAAATATTTTAATTTAAGTTAAACCGGTCAATAAAGTCCAATAGGGATGAGGTGGTTTGCGACAACCCTGTAGCGGGGACTCCCCCAGCCACCTAGCGGTCCTTTCATAAACTAAATGGTACATTTAAAATACATTCAGAAATCCCACCGCTGGAAGAGTTCCGGGACTCTATCTTTTGTGATAATATTTTAAATCTAGCGTAGATAATATTTTCTCATTTCGGGCTTTGTTTTATTTTTAACATTCCTTCGTGGGGCCGCGCCGAAAGGGTTAACGTGTTTAATTCTGTTTGGTTAATGGGTAAGATTCTGAAATAATGTCCCGGCAAGGGATATTGTGATTTATGCACTTATGTAGCACAAACTAATTTTGCATAATTTCAACCTCAGCAGATGGGATAAGATTCAATGTTTGTCTTTTTTATAGTACCTGCGTATTTCGTACAATTAAATTATATGACCAGGTCTATTCTACTACTACTACTACTACTATCACGCCGCACGTTTCTCCGCAGGGGTAGGCAGAAAGGATGGAACGCCACACTCTTCTATCCTGACAAATACTCCTCGCCTCCTTCACATCCATACATCTAGTCATACATGCCCTCCGATTACGCAAACTTTTGACACTACCAGATTTTAGGTTCTGATTGATCTGATCGTGCCAAGCCTTTTTCGGTCGTTCTCGCTCTGTTTTCCCGCTCACATTCGCCACATATATTTTATTAGTCATTCTCTCGCTATCCATTCGCTCCACATGTCCAATGTCCATACCACCGTAAAGAACTCTTCCTAATCTTTTCAATTATTCCTTGTTCAGCTTTACATTACTTTCTTATATCTTCGTTTTAATTTTCTGACATACAATGATTTTGATTTCGGCGGGCATGTATGAAGAGATCCATGAACGTGGAAGAGGCGAAGAATGTTTGCAAAGACAGAGTGGCGTGGCGTTCTATTCTCTCTGCATACCCCTGCGGGGAAGCAGCGTGATGGTTAGTTAGTTAGTTAGTTAGTTATGATTTCCCACACATTAGTCTAGGAAGCGCATTTCAACAGCGTTCACTCTGCTTTCATCCTGCCTTTGGCAGTTCCATATTTCGCGGAAATTAATTAGTTTTTATTTTAATTTATTTATTATCATCATACACATAATTACAAACTACAGATGACAGTAATGAGCCCTCCCTGAGTTTTCCCGTAACAACAAGGATATAGTTTTTTTTCACATTTATTTTATTTGAGTAGTGACCGGATTTCATCGTAACTGATATCATCAGACTGGTGTCTGGTTACTGGTGAAATAAAATAATAAAGGTACTGGTGAAATAAAATAAAGTCGTTATTTCATTATATATATATATATATATATATATATATATATATATATATATATATATATATATATATATATATATATATATATATATATATATACACCGCAGGACAAAAAAATTTACGAGTTTACTTGCTACCGCACGCCTTGACTTTACTGAACTCTTTTTCTAAGAAATCCTTTATCGATACCTCTTTCTTTTGTTCAATAAATTAAAGACACTTTGTGTCACCTTTCTACAATATTTACATTTTAAAATGTCTCAACAATTTTGTTTTACCCGCGTTTGAGGGAACATAACACAACAATCATGGAAAGTGCAAAGCAAATGTTGATAGCGATAAAATCCAAAATAATCACACTGTCGCAACATAACATATCTAATTGTAAAATATCTCGTCGAGTTGGGTATTCAGAAGGTGCAGTGAGGTTTTTATTTAAAAAATTCCAACAAACTGAATCCATAGAACGGAAAAAAGGAAGCGGATGGGGGCGCGCGACATCTGCCCGAGCTGATCGCTTAATAAAAAAAATTGTTATGCGCGATCGATTTTTAACGGCACTTAAAATACACGCAGAGGTGCAGTCTACTAGCTAATCAACATTTTCAGTAAAAACAGTGTTCAGGCGGCAGTTGGAGCATGGTTTCCAAGCACGAAGTCCCGCAAAGAAACCATTACTGACGAACAAAATGCAGAAGGCTAGACTGGATTGGGCGAAAGATCACCAGAATTGGACCTTGGAGGATTGGCAAAATGTTATTTTCTCCGATGAATTAAAATTCAACCTTTTTGGTCCAGACGGCATAAAGATAGTTCGACGAAAACTTGGGGAAAAATACCATCCGTCGTGCGTCCCTCGAACCGTTAAACATTCACCCTACGTCATGATTTGGGGGTGCATGACAGCGTACGGTTTGGGACCTCTAAATTTTATACAGGGTACGATGAATGCCATCCAGTACAAAAAAGTGCTGAAAAACCATCTTATTCCAACAATCGAGGACATTACGCAGTATACCGCGGACCCGATTTTTCAGGACGATTTGGCGCCGTGCCATAGAGCCCGCACTGTGAGTACAAATATTTATTTTTTAATGCACTTTGTAGACCACTTGATAAATAATTTATTGTTTTTCTTACAGATCATTGAATACAAGGATAAAATTGGCTTAAAATCGTTGACGTGGCCCGGGAATAGTCCTGATTTGAACCCGATAGAAAATTTATGGGCGATTATGAAAAAAAAAGTTGGGGAAAAAAATAAAAAAACATTGAGGAATTAAAAAAAAACTTAATTCAAGTTTAGGAAGAAGAAATAACATCAGAAATTTAAGAGTCGATTTACGCTTCGTTAAATAATAGAATTTTACATGTTATAAAAAATAAAGGTGAATTCACTAAGTATTAAATATTTTTAAATGTAATAAATATGTTTAAATGTAAAATACCTTAATTTAAAATAAAGCGATTAGAACCTTATTCTTAAATATGAATAAAAAAATTACATGTCTTTTATTACTCCATCACAAACACTCGACCATAAATGAACCATTATGGGTCTCTAAGGTTCGGATAATCTGATACCTGGTATATAATGGCAATTTCTAAGTACAATTCATGAGTAAGATCTTTCATTTTAACCTTGAAGTAACGAGTAGTCATCACATATGTTAAACAATACAAAAAAAACTAATTAAATATCAAGAATAATTCATAATGTGTCAATTTTAGTTTTTTTGAGGACTCGTAAATTTTTTTGTCCAGGGGTGTATATATAAACCTGATTTATACTATGTCTTTGACCTATCATTGTGCCGTTAATTTTTGTTTATATATTTTTTTTAGTAAAGACAATATTTTGAGTGTGTCCAAATCATTATCAAAATTCAAGTAAAGATTTTGCTTATTTATGTCATTTTCAAAGGGTAAACAATATATATATATTTTTTCAAATATTTGCCATAACCGACATAATTTAAGTAAATATCAACTATTTACAGTAAAAAAATAATAATTAACGAACGAAAGTATCGAAAATGTGTAGAACTGATTTACACAAATTTCATACAAAGTTATTGTAGGAACTGTTATTATACTTAAATACCATAAATTTCTTGTATAAACCGGGATTATATTGATTTTTAGCACAATAAATAAAAAGCAGTAGTAATTTATCACACCACTGAAATGCACACATCAGTAGGATGCATTTCATAAAAGCACACTAGTAGTACCTACCTACATTTTCATGATAAAAAAATATGTAAAACTATTATATCTACTGAAGGAAGTATGGGTTAAATTTTTGAAAATAAAAACTACTAATTTTTTCGAAAAACACGAATTTTAGAGTTTCCATACTTTTTTTATCAATTTTTATTGTTAAATATTTATTTTTATTATTTGATTTCTAAATAAAAATAAGACTTGTCATTGACAGATACACATTTTCACTGGGTAACTGCCAAATAAAATGAAGAAAATAATCTAAGTTATTTTAATGAAACGTCAATATAATATAAGTATCCAAAACATTATTTTTCGTATTGCTAACTTTAATTTTAAAATAACAATCTGTGTAAAGGTACATAAGTAATATGAATTCAAATCATTATTTCAAAAAATTGGATCGTTTATTATATTTTATCTATATCGAAAAAAACCCTCCCCTATCTAATACTTTGGGGGATACGGCAGTTAAAAAACCACCATGGATTTTACTTGGAAGATAATGCATTGTGTTTTTAATTATTGCTCCCGTGTTGCAGCGATGGAAAGGGGTGGAAAAGGTAGTGATCTTGGCTAGTAAATTATTTTAATGAGTGCCATCTCTGGGCTGCTAGAGGAAGCAGGGGGGAAGGTGACATAAAAACAACCCTTTGATGCAGTTATTTAAATTTATTCGCAGTTCTCGAAGCACGGAAAATTCCATTTTGTTAAATGGATTAGGGAAAAATGACTATTTTATTAATGTACAAATGCAATTCTTTTAATGATACAAGTTTTAGAACCTATACCGTTGCGGATTTTTTTATTTTGTTTGAAATAAAGACAAATGTTAAGAATTGAAACATAAGTTAATTTTGTTTTAAAATATTAACTTACAAAAAACTTTACTTAAAAACTTATCAACTTAAAACGATACATGTTTTCGTATAAGATCACTATTTAGCTCTATAAATTTTAAAACATGATACCGAAATATTTTTTTTTTCACAAACCTAAGTATAACTTATTCTTTATGCCAATATTGTTTGAGACAGAAATATTTCTTACCATTATTAATAAAAAATAAAAATAAACACCTTAGTATGAAGGTGTCTTTTCCACAATATATCAAAGATTAATTGAATATAATTAAAGTTATATTCTAAATAACTAACTTATTATCACGCCACTACCCGAAAGGGTAGGCAGAGCAAACGGGACGCATTATGAATTTGTCTTTGCAGGCAATCTTCATCTCTTCCACATTCATTGATCTCCTCATACATAACCGCCGATTATTCTACGATTATTTCTATTAATTGCACTACGGTGGAAAAACTCATTTTGTCCATAATTCAGTTAATGCAAAAATGGCACCCACGGGCCAAAAACTTATATAATAGATGCCAGGAAGAGTAAAATTTTTGATTGAGCCCAAATGAGATCATATTAAATATTAATTTGTGATATAACTATTAAACAAAAGATTTTACAAAACTTTTTACGAAAACAACAAAAAAAGTTTTGTTTCAATAAATTTGTTCGGTACTGTATAACATGGACCTTAAAAATTCTTCAAAACTTCATGTTTTATATTGTGTTATATATTGACGTGTGATTTACTGAGATTACGCATACTATAAAAACCTTAAAAATTCTTCACCACTTCTGTCTTTTATTGTATTGACGTGTGATTTACTGAGATAACCCAAACTTAATATATACTACAAAAACATTAAAAATTCTTTACCACTTCTGTCTTATATTGTTTCGTATATTGACGTGTAATTTACTGAGATAACCCATACGTTATAAATATTTCAAAGACCTTAAAAAGTCTAATATTTTTTCGACATAATTGAAATAAATATCAATGATTAAAGTAATAAAAAAAGAACGTAAGAAAGTATCGAAAACGTTTGGAAATAATAAAGATTATGCAAATTTGTACTAATATATCATAACGCCATGGGTTGGGATTATATTGACTTTTAGCACAAGGAACACAAAGCGATGGTAATTTTTCACGCCATTTTTATGCATACATCAGTAAAATGCATTCCATCAAGGCACATAAATAGTGCTTGCCCTATTATGATATTAAAAAAATATATTTAAAACTGTAATACCTATGGAAGGAAATATTTGTTTTACTATAAAAAACTACTCATTTTCTCGACAAAACACTACTTAGTAGATACTTTTCGATACTGATATTACCCATACTTAATACATATTACAAAGACCTTAAAAATTCTTCATCACTTCTGTCTTATATTGTCCAGCATACATTCCAAGGATTGCGAACCATCTATGTCCAAGGCGATAAGCGTGGGGGTAATTTGGCTCAATTTTACCACCGGTTCGATATTCCCACGACCCGAATCACCCCCGACCCGAACGTCAAAGTGTAGCTGGACCACAAATAGGGGTACACTTTAAAACTCTCGCTGGACGCCGCAAGGGTCGCAAGGACTCGGAAGGATAATGCGTGGTCGGGTCTGGTGATTCGTAAAAGCTAACGAGGGTCCATCGGACCGGATTACCGGATTAAAAGATGGGAGATGTTGGAAATTATCGGTTTGTTAAATTCCTGTTTAAATATCAGCAATAAACTGCACTCCTCTCCTGGCGCTCGCAGTGACAGCGTTGACGCAATCCAAGGGTTCTCTATCTTAAGGGATGCCTATTTGAAAATCGTTTAATTTAAAATAAAATTTCTCAAAAACTCTTAGATTAGATAACATTAAAATACTCCAAGCTTTCAATATTTTAATCAAAATTTTTATTTGAGCTGACTTTATTTGAGATTTTTCTTATTATTAACTTTTTTGTAAAAAAAATAGTTTGAAATAATATGTTAGTAAAAATAATGGTATAAAAAATTAGAACACACTTTATGCTAGACTTTAAAAATATTCTAATTTCTTTTGACTGTTTGGAATATATTAGAGAAGTACATTAATTTTAAATTATTTTTTGACATCTCATCAAAGATGAAGAATATGGAAGTCTGGGCATTTACGCGGCTGACGACCATCATAGGCTGGTTTAAGTGATCACTTTACACACGTGTAACATTCACCAATTCTACCCATTATTGACAACCACACTACTCAAATTCTTGGAAGTTCTGTATATATGAACCAATTTAGAAACCTTGTTCTTGAATCACTAGAACTTCACTAGAGACATCTATTGGTGAGATGTAAAGAAGCTTTTTACTAAGCAGAAACTCTTATATTAGTATGTGAGGTCCGAATCCTGGATTATAAATCACACACATGAGAAACGCCAGAAAATACCATTTCAATTTTTATTATTTAAGCTTATTATTTAATTTATTATTTATTTAATTTTAAACATAAATAGCAAAAGCAGAATAAAAGCAAAGGAAAACTTGGCATGATAAAGAATTTCAAATACTTGAAAGTTGTCAGAATAATCAGCGGGTATGTATGAAGAGAAGCCAGAATATGGAAGAGGCGAATTGTTTACGAAAACAATGTTATGGGGCAAACACTGCTTACCCCTGTAATGAAGTAGTCTGGTGGTTAGTAAGTTAGTTAGAATGTAAAGCTGAAGTAAAAATACTTCTTAATAACTTCTTTAATGTGGTAAAATGAGTTATTAATTTATTTCTTTACTTCTAAAATATAAGTGTACCTACCTACACATTTTCTGCATTTCGGCTCTTTAGGCATAACCTGTGTTGAGCCGAAATACTTACATGCAAGAATTATATTACAACAAAATGTAAATTTATATATATATATATATATATATATATATATATATATATATATATATATATATATATATATATATATATATATATATATATATATATATATATATATATATATATATATATATATATATATATATATATATATATATATATATATACACTCACACACATTGTATATTGATTTCTCATCTTAATTAACTCTCGATTATCCGCCCAAACAACCCGGGGACAATTCCAGCCGCGAACAATCGACACAGTCGTAGAATAATAAGTTATCTCTGATAGCGGGCATTGACCAAAAGGCAAGTTTTCCCATTAGGAGCTCTCGAATGTCCGGTCTCCTTCCTACCCGGGCGGGGGTAGCGGGCGGCGCACTAAACAACCCTATACCACTATTTATACTACCTCCTGCCGACTCCTGCGACCCGTCCCACACCATTAATTCTGTCCGAATTTCACACTACACAAATTCTATTGACCACTCGCCTAGTACTCCAATCAAGAGCATTATTTCGAGGGCTCACTTCAGAATACAATACGGAAATCCAAACAGTGTGAGTGTAGCTCTAACGTATCAGTATATAATACCATTTTCCTTTTTCGAAATTTTTTCTTCTTCTCCTTTTTAATGACCTCCGCTGCTGGATATAGGTCTCTTTCCCTTCTTTCCATTTCCCTCGGTTGGTTGCTGCTTGCAGCCAGTTTTTACCCCCCACAGCGACTATGCCATCTGACCATCTCTTTTGGGGTCTTCCGAAACGTCTTTTGTTCTCCCAAGGTCTCCTTAGTATAATTCTTGGGTTCTATCTTGTGGGGTCCTGTCTTGCAATATTCGGAACTGGCTGTATACTATGAAGTCTTGGTTCCGATCCTAATGGATGAAAGCTAACCATTGAGCAAAAGAAGGATGAATATGCGGCAGAACATTGTTTTTATTTGATTGAATTCCAAATTACCATTCGATTGTAAGGAATCTAAATTCATTGATTTCCATAATCTTCTTCATTTAAAAATAAATAAATATTGATACCGGATTATTTATAATGAAATTTTTGTTAAATGACAAGAAAAATAATTGCATAGTAAAAATCATGTATTAAGTTGAAGTATAGCAAATAAAAACCTATCAGCGGAAGCTAAACTGGCAGTGCACAACGGAGTCCTGGTTCCAACTCTAATGTATGGAAGTGAAACATGGAGTTGGCAAAAGAAAGATGAAAGTAGACTGAATGCAGTCGAAATGCGATCTCTCAGAAGAATGTGTAACAAAACGATGTATGATAGATGTGCGAATAGTGAAATAAGGAAGGAATGCAAAGCTGAGATAAGCATTATCGATAAAATTAAGAAAGGTGTGTTGAGATGGTTTGGACATGTAGAACGAATGAGTGAGGAAAGAACGGTAAAACAAATTTATGAGGCGAATGTTAACGGGAAAAGAAGCAGAGGAAGACCGAGAAAAACATGGCACGATCAGGTATGCCAAATACTTGAAAGTGGTCAGGTTAGGAGTCGTAACAATCGTCGGGTATGTATGAGGAGATGCATGAACGTGGAAGAGGCGAAGAATGTTTGCAAGGACAGAGTGGTGTGGCGCTCTATTCTCTCTGCCTACCCCTGCGGGGAAGCAGCGTGATGGTAAAAAAAAAAAGTTGAAGTACTAACTGAAGTAACATTTATTTTATGAAAAATATTGGGGTGAATTTCCCTCAAAGCAAAATCGGTAAAGCGTGAAATATAAAACAGGACATCGGGGCAAGCGGTCTTTCGCAATTAAAGACGACAAATGATAGTTGCCCTTAGCATGGCCGAAAGACACACACTTACCCTTAATTGACATGACCAAGGGATGGTGGAAACACATTTACGAATATATGACGCAATAATACCATGACATATGTAGATTTCATCATTTATTGATTCGGCATTAACTTTGTAGAATGACATGTTAATTATAAAAAAAAAAAAAACACTA
>NW_028280872.1:4082500-4140068 GCF_059751285.1 Brachycentrus maculatus
AAAGAATGCAAGGTTGAGTAAAGCATTACTGATAAAATTATGAAAACTGTCTTTGGATGGTTTGAGCATGTGAATTGAATGAGTGAAGAAATAATAGTAAAATTAATTTATGAGGCGAATGTTGTTGGTAGTAGAAGCCGAAGAAGATCGAATAAAACTTGTCATGATCAAGTATTTTGAATACTTGAAAGTGGTCAGGTCAGGACTTCGAATAATCACGGCGTATGTATGTATGAAGAAGAGGCGAAGATTAACACAGATTGGTGTGGCGTTTTATCCTCTCTGCCTACCCCTGTAGGGAAATGGCGTGAAGGCTAGTTAGTTAGTTAGTTACAGATAATATTTTTTAAATTAAGAAAAAAAACAACTATTTTAACCTCTTTGTTGAACAAAACGCCTTATAAACATTCCCTACTTAATAGTATTAGAATATCTTTAGTGCAAGAAGCTCCGCTATACATTTTAAAATATTTAAGAGCTTTGTAAGCTCCTGTTGTATTAATTCGTTGTTGCATATGAAAACAAAAGCTCCTTGCATTGTGTTTGCGTCTCGGCTAAAAGCTTGCTCGTCGTTCGAAAACAGCGGAGATGCGAACCTCTTTGCTTCACGTAAAGGCGCGTTCACTAATGCATCAAAATAATATTGTGCAAACGTGGATTGTTGAAGTTTGTTGATTATTATGACGAGACACCTGTGTTTTTGTATTTGGGATCTAGATTGTGTCGAAATTAGCAAATTATCTAATGGTTATCAATGGAAATGATAATATTTTTGAGCTTTACTTAGTTCTGATGCAGAACTCAGTAAATATTTTGTAAATAAAAAGCATTCTTAACTTTGTAGTATGGTAAAATAATACTATCCTTATTTTGAATATTGTTTAGTCCCATTTAGTAGTGTTTTAGTATTAATCAGTCTTGATAAAGAAGCGGTTAGCTTCGAAACCGGTAGA
Source organism: Brachycentrus maculatus (assembly GCF_059751285.1). Lineage (NCBI taxonomy): Eukaryota > Metazoa > Arthropoda > Insecta > Trichoptera > Brachycentridae > Brachycentrus > Brachycentrus maculatus. The sequence continues at coordinate 4,083,454 of NW_028280872.1, forward strand.
CATTATAATAAAGTTATAATAAAATATTTTTAGTGATTTTAAAACAAAGTTACATTTTAATTATAATTATACTATCCTTGTCATTCATCATTTACTTTGTGTAATACCACTTTAAAAAAGCACATTTATTTTATTTTTGAACTCAGTAAAACCTAATCATATTAGGTGCAAAGAGTCTACGTAACCTATTACGTACATTTAGTCATACATGTCCTCCTAAGGGCATGTATGACTAAATGTATGAATGTGAAGGAAGCTTTATAGCTAGAGTATGGACATTAGAGTATGGCGGTGTATTCTCTCTGCCTGCCCCTGCAGAGAAAAGGCTTGATGGTAGGAGTAGTAGTTTACTGAGTTAAACATTTAACGTTAAGACGTATATTGGTATTGTCCGATTCCATAAGTGTAGTGGTTAGTAGATTTGGCTACCATGCTGGAAGTCATTAATACCCAGGAAATCAAACTAAATAAAAAGGAAGAATGTAAGGCTGAGATAAGTATTATCGATAAAATTAACGACGGCCTGTTGAGATAATCTGTGCATGTAAATCGAATAAGTGAAAAAAACAGTAATAATACAAATTAAAAAGGCGAATTTCTGTTGAGGATAGAAGCACAGAAAGACGAAGAAAAATGTCATGACCAAGTATTTTAAATATTTGGGTGTGGTCAAGTCAGGAGTCAGAATAATAGGCGGCTATGTATGAGGTCCCGGGTTCGATTCCCAAGGGGGGTAAAATAAATATAAGTGATTTTTTCACTCTAATATTTATTCAATATCACTCTGGATTGGTACCTGAAGCGGAGGGCTGATCACCTTTCCTTCATGTATAAACGATTAAGATAACACTGCGTTAATATGACACAGTGCCCTATGCACCATTGGGGTGCGGATAAGGGTTTATTATTATTATATGTATGAGGATATGCATGAATGTGGAATAGGTGAAGATTATTTGCAAAGCAGAGTGGTGTGGCGTTTCATTCTCTCTGTCAACCTCTGCGTGGAAGTGACGTGATAGTTAGTAAGTTGAATCAAATTTAATTGCTTCGTTAATTGATTATTTTGAAAATTATGCGGCATGCATCAAAACACGTGTCACAATAGATTATAAGAATTAGTTGTATTTACGAAGTAAAAATTAAATTAAATTGATCAAAGGAATTTGATTTTTATCTGTTTTATACTTCAGTCGGTAGTTCGTTAATTTCCAAATATTAAAATATTAATATTCCCAGTATATCAGCAATAATGAAATTCAGTAATTCGCCTGAAAACATAACGTATTGTGCAGATGAAAATCGCAACAAAGGGATTTCAACCCTTTCGGCGTAAGTTCCGTATTGGGTGGAATTCCCAAAACCGTTAAACATAATTAAATACCGATATTAACTGTCAAAAATGATTTAGCGAAGATTCACACCTTTGGGGGAGGGTGTTCCGATCTAATGTATAATTAATAACTGAATGGCTAATACGGCGACCTCGGGATGGGTTAATTACCCTGCAAGACCCTTCGAACAACCTGTAACCTGTAACCTTAGGACAAAGACTTATGTAGGTTTGGGTCCTTGCTAAGGTACCTAATGACATCTATAGAGGGGTGTTGTTAATTCCTTAAGTATTTTATTGATACCTTTTCAGGTGTCCTGAACCATCTTCGTTTTATTATATTCATATTAAAAATCTAAAAAAATGACCAAAATCAAAAATGAATTTGATTCAATATTTTTTAAATATTTATTTATTTCATAGATTGTCCGACTCCGTAGTGTAATGGTCAGCACGCTCAGCTACCGTTCTGGAGGTCCCGGGTTCGATTCCCAAGGGGGGTAAAATAAATCTTAGTGATTTTTTAATAACTCAAGTGGAAAAACATGTTCGTTATTTTAAAAAAATCAAAAACTTTTATGTATAATAAATACCACTTATTGAGTTTACTTTTATTACTCACGACTAGTTTCAAAAACTACACTTGTTTTCAACAGGTGATTACAGTTTTCAAAGCTAGTCATATGTAATGAAATAAAACTCAATACGCGGTGGTAATATATGAGTGTTTAATTTTTAACATTCTATCTTATTTCATAAAAAAAGAGAAGAATGATACATTTTTTATATCAAGTCGAGGCACCTTTAGGAAGGATATCTGTTAACCACAGTCTTTGAACGCTCAAAACATGTATGTACATAGCCAAATTTGTCCCAGCTTATATATAATAGTAGAGAATAAATAGGAAAAAATCGCTCATAAGTTTCACGGGTTCGCTGGCATTCGATTTCCCAGATGCGCACTTTGTCACCATAGCGAGCATCTTTGTGTTTTATGAGTTTTCAGTCCATTTTTCCTGTCTATTTATAGGGAAATTTCCCTGCCCGTGGACCTATCGCCTCCCAGGGGTGTGTTTAGCCGCGGAATGGGGCAGATATCTGGCAAACTTCGGAGTGAATGTCACGAAGACGTATGCACACAGCGTCGTTATGGCCCTACGTATACGTAGACCGTCTCGGGAAGCGATTCCCGCAATGTTGCGAATAAATTGAGTCTGTTTTACCGAAATCTGAAGCCGACATCAATCATCGCTCTCTGTAAATTTTATAAACTTTCGAAAATATCAATTCATCTTCTATTTTTATTTATTTAATGTATTTGTTTAATACAGTTTCAAATAAAAGGTAATTTAATTCATAAGCTGCTACTTATGAAATATCTTATACTAGTTTCACTATGCTTCTTCAAAAAAGAGACTAAGCTCTTGTATTTGAAGAGGGTCTTATTAAATTAATTCGTTTTGTTTTTCATTTTTCTTCTGTTTACATGTATAATAAATAGGTAAATATTTTGGTATTTGCTATTTTTTTCGTCATTCGTGGGGAAACGCTCAATCAATAAATATGATATTATCAATCAACTTTGTTTTAACCACTTTTTATCGGTACACTTTTTCCAACCGGTTTTAACGAGAACCTTGCCATCATTAGGGTTTATGTACTAATTCTAAAACATTGAAATACTCATGGTAAGGTTTAAAATAATAAACACTTCCCTTACGATACCAAAAACTTCCACGCACTACGTACACCATATGAAAATGTGATTTAAAAACAGGAAAAAACTCCTAAATGTTGCTTTTTGACAAAGTTCTTGTTGAAACCAATTGGAAAAATTTTACCAATAAAAAGTGGTTAAAACGAAGTTGTTTTCTTTTATAAAGTTAATAAAATGTGCCACGAAGTATCTGCGAAAAACATTCAAGAAATTTAAATACTACTTACAGGAGCTGGTATATTGTTGCAAAACAGTGAATAATTAAAAGTGAGTAATTTTTAATTTTTAAAAATATTTTTTTTAACATTAAAAGCATTGATAACTTTGTGGTATGGTAATAAAACACTCTCCTTATGGTCCATTGCTTACTTTGTGTAATACCACGATAGTAATAATAATCGTAACAATTTTATATTTATGACCTAATGATGGAATAATTTTCCGAAACCGGTAGTCACAAATAAGTGTTTATAAAAGTGTTAATACAAAGTAAACAATGGATGATAAGGAGAATAATTAAATTGTTCTTTTATATATATGAAAGTGTAAATAATGTTAAAATGTAAAATGATACAAATGCTCAATGATTCAATTTGACATATTAATTCCCGCAGCCTCCCCAAACATCCCCTAATATTCCGGCTCAATTAACAAATAACAGTAAAGCCTTTTTGCAAAGCCTCTTCCTCCGTCTCGAACAAAAACAACCGCTATCAAGTAATCACAATCAAAATTACAATTTAATAAATTGTATTTAACATATTACGTAAATAGGTTTCGCAAACGCATCGTTGGTTTTTCGTCTTACCGTTTCCTCGCTCCAACGAGCCTGCTTCCATGGTCGGGGCGCTCCGGTGCGGCTCTGTACGTTGTACGTTTCCAGGGCCGGGGCATGCTAACGGGAGCTACTTTGCCGCTTCGATGATATTATAATAATGTTTTGCGATGTTTAGTCAAAATATGATAAACAGGGTGAGATTTTTCTGGTAAAATAAAAATATATATTTTTTTTTTGCTTAATTAACATGCCAAGTCAAGGCATTCACAGGGCTTACTATAACTTTTTTTTATTTATTTATTTATTGTAAGGCCAACAGACAATTTAGTATAACATAAATATACATTGAATTAAGTAATATTTGTCATGTCCAATTACAGGCTTTAACATAATTGTTACAAATAAGTAAGGTACCTTTTTGTTTCTGTGCGCATACATACCAATGTTCATAATTACATGTAGAAATGCATACACCATTCACTGGTATGATAGTGCCTTCAATGAAAAGTAGTGTAACTTATTTTTTCCATAAACATAATTAAATTAAATTTCATGAACGTGATATGCATGCGCATGCGCACATAGGTACACGGTACACATACATATATATATATACAAATAACTTAGTGTAAAACAAGTGTTTTTTTAATTTTTTTTAAATTTTTTTAAAAAAGCAATATGACATTCCAAATGGAAAATGTTAACAAAATAATAATTATATAAGTAAAAACTTATATAAATTGAAAAAAGTTTAATATTTCCAAAAAGTACTGCCGAATCGATCAATGAAATTTAAAAATCTATTTTATTATGTATACAATAACATAGAGACATTTCGTATACAATACACACGAACTATCATGCATTTTTATGTACAAAATCATAAGATACTATTTTAACATTAACTTCATTACATTTAGACATTTCAACAAAGAAGAAGAAGAAGATGAAAGTCAGGATATTATTGGGTATACAGGGTTTATTACATGTCATTTGGTTTGGTTAAGTGATCACTTTACACACGTGTAACATTCACCGATTCTATCCATGATTGACAACCAAAGTACTCAAATTCTAGATATAATGATCAAACTAGTAACACAGTATGCACGAGTTCACAATAGCCATCTATGGTGGGATGAGGAAACCTTTTATTAAGCAGAGCTCTTCTTTCCATTTGTATGTAATGTCCGAAACTTGAAATTAATTCACACTTAAAATTTGACCAGTTAATTTAATTACTAAATTTTGAGTGTGTCTAAATCTAGACTTTCTCTAATTAGGAAAAAAATACCTCCTTTTAACTGAGTAGTATTGAAAGGTTTTAATAGGGTTATCAACCATGGCTAGAATAGTAAATTTTACACGTGTTTAAAGTGATAACTTAACCAGCCTTTGATAGCTCTAAAACTCTTTAAAAATGACTCGTAATCAGATTTTTTAATAAAAATTTAGACGTTACCAAAATCTTGTCAATTATTAAATTCAAACACCCTTTAGTCCGTAATGAAGATGCCAGCATCCCGCACAGTGGTATGAAGACAATTAATTTTATTAAATAACTCAATTCGTTTCTAATTTGGCGAAATGACTAAACAACGGTAACAGCAATAGTGGAATAAGTAAGTACAATAAGTACGAATGCCACGCCGGCGTCGCGTCGGGACGCTCCGCCTCGGGCGTCGGCCCCGCCGTCACTCGGAGTTTTAATACAAATTATTATTTGCGATTTAAGAGCGTGTAACATGAGGAAATTGCTAATAATTCGTGTCGTCATCAAACGAATGTAGGTACCGAATTTAATTATCGTTGTTACGTTGTCAAACTCATTTTGAAATATTTTCGCGAAGGCTCTAGCTGGTTGGCTGGGTATTGAATGATTGCAAAATGAAGGGTCTCGGATGATAATCTCACATATGGAATATCTTTATTTTAAATTATTTATTGATTCGGCATCAAATTAATGGAATGACATGGTGATCATATAAACAATTAAACACTTGTATAATACCACTTAATTAGTTTTATTTTAAGCAGAGGATGACCGAGAAAAACTTGGCACGATCAAGTATTTTTTTTTTTAGATAAAAATTGCATTTATTATTTACCTTGCTTATTATGTACAAGGTTTATAGATCATTTAGTGGATTTTTGTTTCTTCTAGCTAAATAAATATGTTTTTATTTGAATCTGTGTTGGGAACAGGAGGGATGATCTAGTGTGGGTCAAATAGGAACTTCTCAGCATTTGCTCATTGCTGGGAGTAAACCACGTAAAACTCCTCAGGAGAAGGCGGACTGTTGACTGTCATTATATGCCACGATCAAGTATGCCAAATACTTGAAAGTGGTCAGGTTAGGATTCGAAACAATCGGTGGTTATGGATGAAGAGATGCATGAACGTGGAGGAGGCGAAGAATGTTTGCAAGGACAGAATGGTGTGGCGTTCTATTCTTTCTGCCTACCTTTGCGGGGAAGCGGCGTGATGATTAGTTAGTTAGTTTTAGTATTTTTTCATTACACACGACTAGTTCCGAAAACTAAAGACCTTTTTAGGTTCACTTTTTATTTGTTTTTAATAATATTTTAATGTTTTTAATATTTTTTTACATAAGACATTAAAAATTAAATATCTTTGTAAGGTATTCAACATTCAAACCCTTGTCCGCACCCTATGGCGCATAGGGCACTGCATCATATAAACGCAGTGTTATCTTGATCATTAATACATTAAGGAAAGGTGATCAGCCCTCCGCTTCAGGACCAGTCCAGGGTAATATTGAATAAATATTACAGTGAAAAAAAATCACATGTATTTATTTAACCCCCCTGGGATTCGAACCCGGGACCTCCAGAACGGTAGCCGAGCGTGTTGACCATTACACTACGGAGGCGAACAAAGATATTCAACGTTTAAACAAATTGTAAAAAAATACGGAGGTCTGGGTATTTGGAGGCTATACATAGGCTAGTTTAAGTGATCACTTTATACTTTCACTTTGCAACCACATTACTCATATTTCGAAACTTGTATGTATTCTTTAATTGGCACGTTCTTTAATGTTTAAATTGACACTTAAACCAGCTTATGACATATCGTAAACCCTGTACCTACATGCTCAAACTTGTTTTTTTTTGGGTATCTATTCATGTATACAAATAAAAGGGTCTTATTTAAAAAAAGCTTTCTTTGATTCAACATACATGGCTTCTGTGAACTCATTTGTACTGTGTCATGATATTGATCAATTTTTCTAGGAGTTCTGAAAACTTGAGTTGTGTGGTTGTCAATCATGGGTAGAATGGTAAATAATGTTACACACGTGATCACTTAACCAACATATGACAGCAAATACCAAGACTTATTTTCACTTCTTCATCTGTGAGATGTCAAAAATGTAAAAGTACTATTTTTTTTCATTTTTTCAAATATAAAAAATTGTTTTCACGAGCCACCCTTGCCCGTTTCAAGGATGGAAGGGTTGGAGAAGTCGAGGGCGTCCCAGCCGTGGTAATGACAGCAGTCGCGGGGCAACCACGCGAGCCAATGCTTTCTGGTTGCCTGGTGCATCAGACCTACGTCCTCGTATTTAGTATTCGTTTTAACCTATAATAATTTTATTACTTGTGTCTTTTATCCCCCAGAGCAAAGGACATAACTCACCCCCTTTCAAATATTTTATTTTATTTTAATATGCTTCAATTGGAAATGTATTTTAATATATGCATTAAAAAATTCAAAACGCATTCTTGCATCTGATACAGAAGCTCTTGGCTTCCTGATAGATAAATCTTGCAAAGCCTTTTTTATGAACTATGGTAAGTAGTGATATGGTAAGTATGAACTATGGTAAGTAGTGGTACAAGGAGAGACGGTTTTGAATCAGCGCTCGGTTTGTATGGAGATGCGAGAGTGAACGATAATGGGAAGAGATTGCTAGAGGTATGTCTGGAATGGAATCTCTTTGTGTCAAATACTTTTTTTGCACACAAGGGAATCCATCAATATACTTGGGAGAGATGTGATGAAAGGTCTATTATCGATTATGTCGTCATTGACTCTAGATTGAGATCCGCCACAGTAGACACAAGAGTGTTCAGGGGGGCCGAAATGGAAACAGATCACTTTTTGGTAGTTTCAAGAGTGATTCTGTTCCAAGGGTGGAGGGCCAAAACGAACAAGGTGGCGGCTCCTTCTAGAGTCAAAGTAGAAAAGCTACAGAATGATGACATAAGAGTTAAGTTTGAAACAGACGTATACAACAGGTTGATTGCGGAAGATGTAAATGAACTTAGTATAAATGAAATGTGGGAACATCTGAAAGGTAGTGTGTGTGAATCCGCAAAGGTAGTGTGTGGTACAGCGGTACAAGGAAGGAAAAAAGGCGATGCGTGGTGGGATGATGATGTTAAGGATTTAGTGAAAGAGAAGAAGAATGCGTGGTTAAAGTGTTTGGCAGTGAGGAATAAAAGCTCCGCTGAGTATGAATCGGTTAAAAAAGTATACAAGGATTGTAAAATGAAAGTTAAGCAAGGGGTGAGTGAACGAAAACGTTTGTTGAGGAAGGATGAAGGAGTAAAAATGACAAAAAATTTCCAAGAAAATATAAAAATTTTCTGGAAAGAAGTCAAAAACTCCCGAAGTCTAAGCTTGAATGTATGTACGAAATCGATTGCAGCGAAAGACGGAAAAATGGTGACGAATGAAAAAGATATAAAAGAGAGATGGAAAGAGTATTTCGAGGAGGTGTATGAAACTCATACGATTAATAACGTTAGTGACGTAAGTACATTTCCCCGAATATGTGTGAATGATGTTTCAAGAGAGATAAGTATGGAAGAAATTAAGAATGCCACTAAGTCTTTGAAAAATGGAAAGGCTCTAGGATTCGACAATTTTGCCGCAGAATACGTCAAGAATGGTGGCGAAATAGTTCTCACATGGTTGCATAGGCTCTTTAACCGTTGTCTGGAGGAGAGTTATACTCCGGTGGATTGGAGAAGGGCAGTTATAATGCCTCTCTACAAGGGTAAAGGTTCTAGGGTGGAATGTGGGAACTATAGAGCAATCAGTCTATTGAGTGCTGTTGGCAAGATGTATGGTCGAATCCTTATTGAAAGAGTGAGAACCATAACAAAGGACAAAGTGTGGGATGTCCAGAGTGGATTTATGAATGGGAGAGGATGTACGGATCAAATTTTTGCCTTGCGCAACATTACTGAAAAGTTTTTGTCCAAAAACCAAAAGCTTTTCTGTGCTTTTGTGGATTTGCAGAAAGCGTATGACCGAGTTGATAGAACGAAGCTATGGAAGGTGTTATCTGAGTATGGGGTAAGCAGTAAACTTATCCAAGGCATAGCATCCTTGTACGAGGATAGCACTGCATGCATAAGGGTAAGTGGTTCATTTTCATCCTGGCTTAGCATCTCTAAAGGTGTTAAGCAGGGATGTGTAATGTCACCGTGGCTGTTTAACCTATACATGGATAATTGCATGAAAGAACTGAAAGATTTAAATGTTGGAGCCAGAATGAATAATTTGACTGTCTGTTGCCTTTTGTATGCTGACGATGCTGTTCTTCTTGCCGATAGCAGAGAAGACCTGCAGGCGTTGGTGACAAAAGTGTATAATGTGTGCAAGGAAAGTGACTTATTGATGAATGTTAGCAAATCTAAGATTATGGTTTTTGAAAGAGAAGAATGCAGATCTGAATGTGAAATATTGGTAAACGGAGAGATTCTGGAACAGGTAGATGATTGCGTGTATTTGGGTAGTATGTTTTCTAGGGATGGAAAGATTGATAAAGATATAGAAAGGAGAGTGAATGCTGGGAACAAAGTGAACGGTGCACTGAAATCAGTTATAGCAAATAAAAACCTATCAGCGGAAGCTAAACTGGCAGTGCACAACGGAGTCCTGGTTCCAACTCTAATGTATGGAAGTGAAACATGGAGTTGGCAAAAGAAGGATGAAAGTAGACTGAATGCAGTCGAAATGCGATCTCTCAGAAGAATGTGTAACAAAACGATGTATGATAGATGTGCGAATAGTGAAATAAGGAAAGAATGCAAAGCTGAGATAAGCATTATCGATAAAATTAAGAAAGGTGTGTTGAGATGGTTTGGACATGTAGAACGAATGAGTGAGGAAAGAACGGTAAAACAAATTTATGAGGCGAATGTTAGCGGGAAAAGAAGCAGAGGAAGACCGAGAAAAACATGGCACGATCAGGTATGCCAAATACTTGAAAGTGGTCAGGTTAGGAGTCGTAACAATCGGCGGGTATGTATGAGGAGATGCATGAACGTGGAAGAGGCGAAGAATGTTTGCAAGGACAGAGTGGTGTGGCGCTCTATTCTCTCTGCCTACCCCTGCGGGGAAGCGGCGTGATGGTTAGTTAGTTAGTTAGTAAGTAGTGATAATAATAATAATAAAGTTTTGACAAGAACATCGAAAACAATTAAATGTTTATACATATTGAATTCGAGATACATAAAACATAAGAAATATAATAATTTATTTGGTATTATTTTAATATGGTGTTAATAAATAAAAGTGATTTTTTCACTTTAATATTTATTTAATATTACCCTGGACTGGTACCTGAAGTGTAGGGCTGATCACATTTCCTTCGTGTGTTAACGATTAAGATAACACTGCGTTTATATGATGTAGTGCCCTATGCACCATAAGGGTGCGAATAAGGGTCCGAATTATTTAAAGTTTAAGAAAGCATTGTTTTAAAATTCGAAACAATAAAATAACTACTGCCAAAAAAAAATATTAAAAAAAATAAATCAATTTAACTTCAATTCCGTTTATTAATACTTTTTTCTTCAGCATTTTGAGACTGAAAAGAGGGTGAAGATATTAGTCTCGACCATTAGTATTTATTTAATAAATGCGTTTTATGTAATTAAATCTTGTTTCTTCAGCTTTTCGCATCTGAAAAAAGGACAAAGAAATTGGTCTTTGATGATGATAGTGTGATGAGGGTTATATTTTTTGTCAGTTTTTCATATGTAAACACAGCACAAGGATATTTGTCTTGATAGTTTTATATTATATCCATATTAGAAAAATCATAAATCATCTTGGTGTAGGCCTTGTGGCCTGTTTTTTAAGAGGGATTAGCCTCTTGTGATATCGATTCCCAGCTATCGACCCATCTCTTTGGTGGTCTTCCCGGAAGTCGTCTACCATAGGATTGGCCATATAGGGCGATGTGGGAGAGTCTGGATGGTTCCATTCTCTTCACATGCGCACACCATTGTCTCCTTCGTTGCCTTCCCCACCTAACGACATCTTCGATCTCGCATATTTCCCTGATCCTGGCGTTTCTTATTCTATCTCGAAGACTCTTGCCTGATATGCTTCTTAGAGTCTTTATTTCTGACACTCTAAGCGCGTTTTTTTGTGGCAACGGTGTCCGCTCTACTTTCGATTCCATACGTCATGATGGGTCGGACACAAGTTTTGTAAATCTTGATTTTACTGCCGATCTTCACCTCAGGATTTTTTCATATAGAGTTTTTCAGACATCCTGTTTTATATAATCGAATTATATAAATTGTTAATTTTATATTATTATATATATATTTTTTTGATAAATAAGCGCGATTTTATTAAATAATTACTTAATAAATTAAATTACTTTTTATATGAAAGTTCTCTCAGACGATAGTACGGCAAAACAATGTTTGACAGATGTTTGAATGGAATGTCGAAGACTATAATGATAATTTAAAAAAGTATTTGATCTGAATAATATACTTTTTTCTAAGAACTTGAAGCCTTAAATATTATATTATTCAAGGCAACACAAAATATTATCATTAAATTTTATACGTATACAAGACTTTGTTTTACGTTACGTATTATAATATAATAACCTCTTGAGGGATGTACACATACACATATAGATAATTCAAAAACACCTTGTGCTCTGAAGATTATTAACTCATCGCAACTTTATATTCGTCTCCTTTGAAAATTAACGAAGCAAGTTCATCTACCACCACCCTCTCCGAGGGGTGGGAGAAACAACACCCCAAAAATCAGAATTCAAATCGGCTCCTGCTTACATATTCCAACGTATCTGAGATTGACGTAAGAGGGTCTCGAAAGTTATCCAAAGAGGACGCCTGTGTACAGTGATACGAAATTAGAGGATGTTGAAAAATAAGTAAAAATAATTTTTGAGTGGGTGCAAAAAGATAAAAGGAGAATCTTTGCTGAAAATTGACTGGATAAGATTTAAACTACTTCTCATATTTATTTTGCGAAAAAAATATTTTTGTTACAATTTTAATGATGTGAATGTTGGACTATTCATGATTATATGACCATTAAAAAATCTTCGTAATTACTACATTTTCTCTGCATAATTTTCATTGTGACACGTTTTTTGATGCATTAAATACCTGCCAAAATAGATTCTAAAGATATAGTGGTATTTCATGAGTTAAATTTAAATAAAAATAAAAGATAGATATAACAGCAAAGTGATTACCGTATCAATGAAAAAATTAAATCATATCTCCTCTGTTATATGAGAAAACACGACTTACATGTATAACTAACTATAACATACGAAGTTTGAGGCCTACAAACCGTAAGACCTGTTATTTGGCTGGTATAAGTGATCATCACATAAAATTGGAGAAAGCAATACACTTGGCTCCACTATCCGTCAAAATTTCCAATAACATACAAGGATAGAAAGCTTACGACACGGCATATAAACACCATTTAAAAAAAGCCATACGGATGAAAAATAAGATAATAAAATAAAAGCTCTTTAAAGACGAGTGCTTTTGGTTGCAAGATTCCCCATTTCTATTATCTACAAGAAAACTAACTTATTAGCCGACGATAAAACTTTCCTTTAACGGGCAACTTATCAAAATATCGCGCATACTAATTCCTCAGCTGCTTTGCATGTCTATCAAAATTTATCCGTTGCCATCGAACTGCTAAAGTACGCCACTAAAACGAAAATTTCATTTTAACTTTAATTATATATAAATTATTAAATGTATCTCCACCCCCTCATCTACTGAAACCTCCCCTGAAAATATGTTTTCAGCAATGATTTTTGGATGGGTTATAATTTCTTAATCTATTCGAAATAAGCATACTTATAGCTAAATTTATAAAGATTTTTTTGTAAATATCATGCATAGATGAAGAAGAAAAAATATATCATGAAATTTACAGGGTATTTGACCTGTAAATCTTCAGAGAATCTTGTTTTATTTATCTTTTTTTATAATTATTTGACATGTAAACCCATACACACAAAACCGCAATCTATGGTTGAAATGAGTTTTTTTAGCATTAGCCTTCATAAAGTGTTTGTAAAATTTTGTTTTACATTATAGGAGATGCTTGAAAATATTTTTAATTTTAATTTTACTATTTTTTTTGATCAGTTCATTTCCTTGTGAAATAACTCCTTAGAGGAGAAAATATATAAAATTAAAACAAACCAAAAAATGAACACATTCAAAACATCTTCTAATCTTTTCTAACTAACTAACTAACTAACCATCACGCCGCTTCCCCGCAGGGGTAGGCAGAGAGAATAGAGCGCCACACCACTCTGTCCTTGCAAACATTCTTCGCCTCTTCCACGTTCATGCATCTCCTCATACATACCCGCCGATTGTTACGACTCCTAACCTGACCACTTTCAAGTATTTAGCATACCTGATCGTGCCATATTTTTCTCGGTCTTCTTCTGCTTCTTTTCCTACTAACATTCGCCTCATAAATTTGTTTTACCGTTCTTTCCTCACTCATTCGTTCTACATGTCCAAACCATCTCAACACACCTTTCTTAATTTTATCGATAATGCTTACCTCAGCTTTGCATTCCTTCCTTATTTCACTATTTGCACATCTATCATACATAGTTTTGTCGCACATTCTTCTGAGAGATCGCATTTCGACTCCATTCAGTCTACTTTCATCCTTCTTTTGCCAACTCCATGTTTCACTTCCATACATTAGAGTTGGAAGATTATCTCTCTCTAATCTTTTCACATTTATAAATACTGATATTAAAATTTGTTATTACACTTTAAATTGAAATGAGGCCTTGAGGTGATTTTTCACATAAACGGCGCTTTATCAAATGTCCATTTTTATTATTATGAATAAATAAGCTAATTTGAAAAACCAAAATAAAAGTAAATATTGCAAATAAACATAATAAGAATATTAAAGAATCTTCTTAACCAGAAGTATCTACCTGCTGTGATCATAATTTAGTTCAACACACACCTCGTTCAATACCTTTGTTTCAGTATAACCCCCAGAATTGTCTTGATAATTTTATGCAAAGTATGTAATTTTGATACAGGAAGTTTGTAATGTGTATTATACATATTTACCGTTCACCTATCGCGCACCTACCCGCACACTCGTGAGATGTGACGTACGTATCAGCCTCGTCATTAGGGGTAGTTTAACGTAATACATCAGAAATGAAAATTCTTCAGATACTTTTCAGGAACGGATTCAGGAATAAGATATATGAGCTCTGAAAAATAATAATCGAAGAAAATTTGTTGATAATTAAAAATTCCATGTTTTTATTGTAAACTTCTTCATTACTTAAGTTGATTGGAAAGGTTTGAACATATGAATTATTTTGCACTATAATTATACAATATTCAAATATCTAATATTTTTGCGTGGATCTATTGATTTTATTAAACATCAATTTACTCAACGATTTTTTCAAAATTTCACACATAAAACACATGATCAGAAAATTTATGAAAGTAAATTTTTAGTATCATTTTTTTTTCGTTTGCCTTTGTAGTGCACGCTCGGCTATCGTTCTGGAGGTCCCGGGTTCGATTTCCGGGGGGGGGGGGGTTAATAAATATATTAGTATTTTTTTCACTTTTAATTAATATTTATTAGTAAATTCTGACTGGTACCTGAAGCGCAGGGCTAATCACCCTTCCTTCATTTGTTAACGATAAAGACAACACTACGTTTATATGATGCAGTGCCCTATGCACCACTGGGATAAGATTTTGAAAATGTATATATACGCATTCAGCCTTAATTAAACCCTCTGAAAGATCACGAGACCGATCAGGTTACGTTAACTTTTATACATTAATTATTATTTAATTGTAGTAAAACATAAAAAATACTTAAATCATGAATAAAAAACATGAAAAACTTTTATATTTTCACCAAAAAACCACTTTTAATGAAAACTGAAATTCGTCAAATTTAAAATATGATCTCCCAATTTGGGTCTATTCACTTCGCGTTCACCGTAGCATGATATATAAAGTAGGTAGAAGTTTTGATTCTGAATATTCATCAAGCATCAAAGATCAGCTCTAGGGGACAACCCACACCCACCCCCTTTCAGGAGCACGCCACACCACCCCGTGCACACACTAAAAATACGGTCTAGAATCGAAAGACACGCGAGATACGAAACCACCCCGTTCGGTAAAAAGACGGCTGGAAACACCCATCTAGCATTTTGAGTTTTAGCAACTCGTCAAAGAGTACCTACGAGTGTATGAAAGAAGAAATTAATACACGAGCTCTGTGTAGTTTCATAGTAAACCTAAGTAATTGACTGCTAGAAAAAGTTGTATATGTAGTATTACCATAACTTAATTATCACTCAGTGTACACATAATACGACAACATTTTGAGTGTACGCAAAGACTTGTTCACAAATCTGGATTATCTCCAATTAATTAATAAGAGTTACACACATTATTTTTTGGCACCTCAACATTATAATCCAGGTTTCCAATCTCACATACTTATAAAAGAGTTTCTACTCAAAAAAAAGCTTCGCCAATATATGTCTCTTGTGAAGTTCTAGTGAATCAAGAACAATGTTTAAAAAAAAATCACTCGGTGTATTCCTAACACGAATTTATATAATCTTCTTCCTGGCTACATCCCAGCTTATTGTCCTTGTAGACTGCTGGAGTCAGCTCTCCTCGTCCTCAGGTTATAGGTCCTTCTGTCCTGGACAACGTCACCTAGGCCATGTCTTTGAACCATGTTTTTCTTCGCAGCATCCATGAATTTATTGGTCTTCCTCTAGATATCTTTCGAAGAAGATCCATTGTTTTTGCAATGAATTAATAAACTACATTGTAAAAATAATGTAAACAAATATTCCATATATCGAGAGGATAAAAATATTTATGGACAAATATTGTTTTATTGGTCGGTACATGAAGCGGACGGCTGATCACCTTTCTTTCATGTGTTAACGATGAAGATAACACTGCGTTTATATGACGCAGTGCCCTATGCACCATTGGGGTACGGAAAGGATTTGAAGAAGAAGTAGACTGTATTATGTTATTTGTTGATTCCGCAATAAGTTTAAGGAATGACATGTTGATTTAAAAAAATAAAATCAGACTGGTCTTATTACACCAGATTGATGATATTGGTAACGACAAAACCCGGTCTCTAGAGAAATACAGTAAAAGAAGAAAAAAAACTATTCTTTTAACGAGATACAGTTTTAAAAATATATTTAAGAACGACTTTTCATAAAATCGTATATCTCGTATTATTATTTAGGAAACATTGTATCTTAACTTGTTTATAAGTTTCCGCCTTATATCACCCAGAGGACTTGACTCTTCATCCCCTGTCCTATGCTATATCCACCCCTTCTCCTCCTTATTTATTTATCGGTTAACCCCCAGCGCGAGAGGAATAAAATTGAATTTATGGAAATGTTAAGAAACGATTCGATACTCCGCTGAATGCGATAGAACTGGGCTGAAAACACTGAACAAGGAATATATTTATAACTTATTTACATTCAGCTTAAAACACAGAGGGTGAGGAAATTGTTTTCATTTCATATTGATGTGTATATTTTGTAAAATAAATGACATGCGTAGTTTAACTTGTGTGTCTGTTACAGATAGAGATGGGCATAATGTCTATTTGTTACTTTTCCAGTTACTAAATTGGGATGGTATTCGTTATTTTTCTCGGTGTATATTTCTCTCGTAATGAATTGAATTGATTTATGTATTAATTTTAAAATCAAACACAGATTTTTTTGAGTATACTAAGTGAAACTTAGTAGACTCAAAAAAAATCTGTGTTTGATTTAAAAATTAATACAAAAATTAAAATTGAGTTCCACAAATGAAACGCTAAATCAATAAAAAAATTATTTCATGTTAAATTTTCAAAGATATAAAAAGTTATAAATATGCAATATTAATTATTATTATTATAAATATGTAATGTCAGGTTATGAATATGCAATGCCAATGAAAATACACGTTTTTAATTTTTGAAACAATAATGTAATTTAAAACATTTAAAATGTGTCGGGCTGTGGTCCCATGGTTAGTGTCGCGGACTCTCAAGTCATAGTTTTTCGGTTCGAACCCCTCTACCGCAATTTGATACCTGTTTCTAATAATGAGCCGCTCAGGCTCTCAGAAATAGTATGAAATTAAAATATTTCTGAAAATAATAAAAAGACAAATATATATTTTTTTTCTAAAAAAAAAATGAGTTCGGGCACTGATTGAGGCGATTATCACAAAATGTGAAATTGAATGACATATATTCTAACCGACCTTTTTTTGAAAAATCGTTATTTAATTTAACTTTATAACCCATTTTCATGTATATTAGATCCATCTATTAAATTTAGTTAGTCTCATAATATTAAATTTAGTTATAAATAAAAGTATTGATGTATTAAATCAATACCAAAAAGTCAATTATTGTGGATGGATATCATGGTTAAAAAAATAAGTATGAAACTCTTGTAGTCATAACTATGATACCCATTTTACCCACAATGAAGGGTTGATGGTCCCAAGAGTGAATAATAAATATGGTAGTTGAACACTTAAAAATATAGTTTGGAGCATTTTTAATATGTTGCCGGCGGAGTTAAGAAGGCAATTAAAAATATTTTGAAAATGAAAAATATGAGAATGTGATAACGATTTAGCGAAAAAGTTTTAAAAATTCTTGATTATTTATCTTTTTACTTTTTTCTATCTTGTGTTTCTATTAAAAAGATTAAAATAAATTTAAAAGCATGTTAAAAATTCACAAACAAGAAACATACGTTAGTTTGGTAGGTCTCCGCAGAAAAATCATGCATGTGTTTACTTAAAAATATAAACAAATGTATATATTTTTAAGAAATTGATGGAATACCCTACAAAAAGAAAATTTATTGTGAAAAGACAAAAAAATTAAAGTCTTTCAAAGGGTATAAAAAGTGTGTCAAGCCATCCTACTAGGAATGAATACAAAAACAATTTATTTCCGATCATTAAAAATAACACTGAAATCAGAAAGAGAAATTGATAAATTAGATCGTACGAAAATTCACCATTGACGCCCACACAGCCTTATTTTAACTGGAAGAAAAGTCTGCAAATTCTTTACCGATCGCCTTTCGTGAATTGAATTTTTAAGGGCGAATTTTCTGAACGGTTAGTCAATTTTCCGGACAATTGGTTCGGGAATTCTTTCAGGGATGTTCTTTTTCTTATTGGCTGTTTGGGGTTGTAACTAGGGGTGGAATGTATCAATACGCTGAGACTTTGGGGTAGGTTGACCCTTATTTTTCACCAAAACTCAGTTCTCTAATTTGACATTGTGTATTTTTAGTGCAAGCAATGGATTACATACTGTATATTTTATTTGATTTGCTAATTTTTTTTCAATAGTTCATGATATTCATTACATTATTGATATCTTCCACAAGATTAAAAACATACCTTATGATCTGTTTATTTTTCAAGAAGAAAATTTTAACTTATAATTCTTAACCAAAGGTTGCTATAATAAAACTCATATTCTCTCGCGTAGAGATTTGAATGTACGAGTATGTTGATCATATATTACTTTGGAAGTAAGTTAGTCATGTAAACAAATTCCGTTTTTTTTTATAAAGAAATTTAATACTTATTAATAAAAAGTTTAGTGAAATAATTAAGGTTTATTTTTGTTGATTTGACATGAACTTATTGGAATATCGTAATGTTTAATATTTTGAAAATAAAATTAACACTTATATAAGAACGCTTTTGAGTTTAATAATGTATGCAGTTTCGAGAACAACGGATGTTCTCACCAACAAGTGAAAATACAAAATAACATAGTTTTGACTTTTAAATCAGGTTGAGATATTATGACGGTTTGATATCAATCACTTTTTATATATGTATTATAATAAATTCAAAAAATCAATATATTTTACAAGAGTCACCAAAACAGCGCATTTTGACGAGCATAAAAAAAAACACTTTTACAAAAAGTTTGTTTGAAAATTAGTTTTGAAAATTACGTGTCATGCACGCGGGTTTTTCGGATCAGGGGTGGTTCGTGCCCTTGCATAAATTAAATTAGTTCCAAACACAAGTTAAGAATACAAACAGCGACCCTATCTGCCGAGGACCAAGGAGCGAACCATTAAAACTTAAGGATTCAATAATTACTTAAATTAATATCCATTGGATAAAATTTGACGGGTAAAATTTAGTTTTAAATCGACATTTAAACTGGTTTTTAAAACCAAATTCGTTTTTCAAACTCATTTGTTAAAGAGTGAATTTATATCTTCAAAGTTTTTCATCGATTGCTTTTAAATTTTGACAAAACATTGCATTTAACCAGTCCACGAGTATGGCCGTACATGTACGGCTATATCAAATTTTCTTAAAAGGAGTATGGCCGTAAATGAACGGCCGATACTAAACATAATTTATAAATGACACGATTTATATCAAAATATGATTTTTGGATGTTTCAATAATTTTTATATAAATCATCTTTACTAGTGTATTTTTTTTTACTTAAGAAAATATATTACTTATAGCATCGACTATCGTATAAAATAACAAAAAATTCAAAAAAAAATAAAAAAATACACTCCTCAGATACAGTTTTGTCCGCTGAAACTCACTAATAAGCGCGTATTTTTATATACAATTTATATGAAAGGCAAGAGCAGATTTTTGTCACAGTAATGATTGCAAGGAAAAAATTCTTCCTAGTGTAATTATTGAAAATGTCCACCTGCTTTTAATTACTTATAATGTATTCTTTCATATAAAAAAATGTAATGAAGGTACATAATTTTTCTTCTAACCCTTATACGTACCCAATGGTACAAAGGGTACTGCATCGTGTTGACGCAGTGTTATCTTAGATAATTATATGAAGGTAAAGTGATCACAGCTGCACTTCAGGGACCAAGCAATGTATAATAATAAAAAAAAATAATTGTCGATGATTTTCTCGTATATCAATCCCTCTTGATTTGCGATAATGATCAAGTTTATCTAGAAAAGAGATAGTATTCATGACAGACCGTAGGCTCTTGTCACCCACTCTGGTTTGTACCACTTACCAGCGCAATTCTACCTCCGCAGAATGCTATAAAACCTCCGATATTGTCGCATCGCGTGCGCAACTGTTTCACAACAAATACGTGAATACAATACACCCACTTAGGGCTACCAAATTTACAATTCATTCCACGTGAAAAAAACAAACATACTGAAATAAATAAATAAAAATATAAATTTATATTTTTACAAATATATTTATTACTTTAGTCTGCCTAAGAAGTGTAATGGTCAGCACGCTCAGCTATCGTTCACGAGGTCCCGAGTTCGATTCCCAGAGGGGAGGTTAAATAAATCTAATATTTACTCAATATTACCCTGGACCTGAATCAGAGGGCTGATAAAGATAACACTGCTTTTATATGATGCAGTGTCGTATGCATCATTGGGTGCGTACAAGGGTTAGAAGAAGAATAATAATATATTTATTATGAAATATTGGAGATAATCTAGATTTTGTGAACAAGTATTTGGACACACTCAAAATGTTGTAAATAAATTATCTGGTCAAATTATAAGCTTAATAATAAAAATGAAAATGGTATTTTCTGGCGTTTCTCATGTGTGTGATTATAATCCAGGATTCGGATCTCACATACTAATATAAGAGTTTCTGCTTAGTAAAAAGCTTCTTTACATCTCACCAATAGATGTCTCTAGTGAAGTTCTAGTTATTCATGAACAAGGTTTCTAAATTGGTTCATATATATAGAACTTCCAAGAATTTGAGTAGTGTGGTTGTCAATAATGGGTAGAATTGGTGAATGTTACACGTGTGTAAAGTGATCACTTAAACCAGCCTATGACGGTCGTAAGCCCCGTAAATGCCCAGACTTCCATATTCTTCTTCATCTTTGATGAGACGTCAAAAAATAATATAAAAAAATAAATAAATAAAAAAATAATGAAAAATTGGTGCTTACAACATTTGGAGTTTGTCCAAATACTTGTTCTCATATCTCGATTATCTAAACATACGATTTTTTCTCACATTTTTTAGACATCTTAATATAGATGATAAAGAATATAGAAGTCTGGGCATTTACAGGGCTTACGATCATCATTCGCTTGGTTAAGTTACCATTCTACCCATGATTGACAACCACACTACTCAAATTTTGGAACTTCTTTGTATATACTCGTTAAAAAACTCGTAACACAGTGTGTGAAACTTATAATTATAATGATAATACTGGTCAAATTATAAGCTAAAAAAATGAGAATCATGTTTTCAAGTGTTTCTCAAGTATACGAAAATAATCTAGGATATGGACCTCACATACATATGAAAGGAGTCTGTGCTTAATAAAAGGTTCTCTCATTCCAACATAGATGGTATTACATAAATTTGTAAAACTCCATGTTCATATACTAAATGATAAAATCAAACACTAATTTGGGTCTACTAAGTTGTATTTATATATTTTTTTAATGTTATGGCATTATCAAACTACTATTATTGATTTCTTGAATGTTTTCATTATACTTTGTGATTTGTAATACCTTAAAGATTTTTTGCGGAGTGTGAAATTTACATCACCTTCTTAAAAAAACTTAAAACTTAAAACAAAAACGTAAATATTTTACTTTAAAAATAAAACTACTTTGTTTTAACCAAATTTTATTTATTTTATTATTAGCAAACAGTAACCAACCGGTTTCAAAAATAACCTCGTCATCACCCTTGTCACAGTAAAAATAACATTTAGGAGTTTTTAAATCATATTTTTAAAATCATATTTTCATATGGTGTACGGAGTGTGTGGTAATTTTTGGTAAGGGAATGTAACTAACTATGAGTATTTTAATATTTTTAATGTTTTAGAATTTCAGAAACCATGATGATGACAAGGTTCTTGTTGAAACCGGTAGGTTGAAGTGTACTAATAATAAAAAATTGTCCGCCTCTGTACCGCCTCCGTACCGTTCTGGAGGTCCCGGGTTCGATTCCCAGGGGGGGGGTCACATAAATATAAGTGATTTTTTCACTGTAATATTTATTCAATATTACCCTGGACTGGTACCTGAAACGGAGGGCTGATCACCTTTCTTTCGTGTGTAAACGATCGAGATAAACCTGCGTTTATACGAAGCAGTGCCCTATGCACCATTGGGGTGCGGATAAGGGTATAATTATTATTATAATAATAAAAAAGTGGTTAAAACAATTTTTTTAAATTTATTAAAGTTTAAATTGAGTCTGTTTGGTCACCCCTGCTAAATTAGGGTTTCCACAAGTGGACAAGTGGAAAAGGTTGTTTTATTATATATTGGTACATGTATATATGCGAGTGATTTAAATTTTATCGCTTCTCTTTATTGCGAGCACACATGAAACTCATTGTGCGTTAGAAATCTTTTATTATTATCGGTCTTTCTTTATCATTGGTCAAATTAACGCGTTTATTTCCTAAGTCCGTGGACTGGTTTGGATTTATTCGCTGTTTGTGATATTTTAAGTGTTTAATTGCACTCACCTGAGATGATTAAAGCCGTTTCATTGGACATTTTTCGAAGCCATTCGTGATTTTAAGCAATTATTATTTTTATTTTTTAATTCGTAGTTGTTTGGGGCGAGTGCCAATTACCAATAATATTTTTTTTACTGATGAGATGAAAAAAAAGTTGTTTTTTGTGGTTGCTAATTTAAGTTTTTACATATTAAAATACGATATTTACTTTTACATATAAACATATTCAAACACGATAAAAACAATACGACACCAAAATGTCAACAGCCAAAATTGTCCGCCTGCGTAGTGTAATGGTCAGCACACTCGGCCATCGTTCTGGAGGTCCCGGGTTTAATACCCAGGGGGGTCAAATAAATACAAGTAATTTTTTCACTCTAATATTTATTCCATATTACCCTGGACTGGTACCTGAAGCGGACGGCTGATCACCTTTCCTTCAAGTGTTAACGATGAAGATAACACTGCGTTTATATGATGCAGTGCACTATGCAACATTGGGGTGCGGATAAGGGTTTGAAATGAAATGAAATTTTTGATACAGTTCTTTTTTAGCTGACTTACAAATCGTCACGCAGCTTCCTCGCAGGGGTAGGCAGAGAGAATAGAACGCTATACCACTAAATCTTTGCAAATTATCTATGCCCATTGCACATTTATGCATCTCATACATATTTGTTGATTATTTCAACTCCTGACCTGACCACTTTCAAGCACATATTTGAAAAGGTGCATAGGGCACTGAACATAATGAAATATATACGATTTTTATCAGATCGTTAATTTTTTTAATATTTCTTTAATTAAACCGGATTATAAAAAAACTCAATTAAGTAGTATAAATAATCTGAAATACGTGAATAAACGCATAGTGAATTATCAAGATGAATAATAATGTCAACAACAAAAAAAGTTGCTGGTATCATAATATTTTGTTTGTCTTTATTTTGGCGTCGTATTATTTATTTCGTGTGTGATTATGTTTCAATGTATGAATACATGTAAAAATAAATATTATATTTTAATATTTGTATTCATAAATTAGCGATCTCAGAATAAATAACGTTCATTCATCTTATGAATTAAAAAAAAAAAAAAACTACCATCCAATTATGTATTTATTTATTGACTTGGCGTTTAATTTGTAGAACTCCATTTTAATTTATGTATTAATTTTAAATCAAACACAGATTTTTTGAGTCTACTAAGTTTACTTAGTAGACTCTTAACTAGTAGCTCTTTACTTAGTAGACTACTAACTTAGTAGACTCAAAAAATCTGTGTTTGATTTAAAATTAATACATAAATCCAATTATGTGTTCATTCAAAGGTTATGTACATATATTATTACTTCAAAGGCACACTTGAAAAATACTATATTATAACACTCTCTGTATAATTCATCGTTTACTTTGTTTAATACCACTAAAAAGGTGTTTTTAAGTTATCAGTTGTATTAAATGCGACCGATAAGTGATGAGGAGAGTGATGTATTATCATATCACATAGTTAGCATAACTTTTAATGCACAAAATAGGCCACATTTCTTTAAATAAACATGGTTAAAATAAAATAAAATGAAATAACAACCATATATAGTTTTTGCCACATATATTATATTTATTTTTTAAAAATTAAACCTCTGAATATACCACTTAATGAGTTTTATTTGTATATATGACTAGTTTCGAAAACATACAGAAGTTTTCATTTTCTGGTAAAAATTAAAACTAAAGTTAGTTTTAATTTTTACAAGAAGATGAAAACACCTGTAAGTTTTTGAAACTAGTCATGTATATAAATAAAACCCATTAAGTGGTTTATTTAAGTGTTTAACTTTTAAAAAATAATCAACATGTCATTCCACAAAGTTTATGCCGAATCATTAAATAATATATTTTATTTGAACAGTGACCGGGTTTTAGACTAGAGTAGGTTGCAACGAAACACAGTCACTGTTAAAATAAAATACATGTAGTAAAAACTAGATTGTTGTTATTTTATTATATAATTTCGTCCGCCTCCGTAGTGAAATGGTCAGCACGCTCGGCTACCGTTCTGGAGGTTCCGGGTTCGATTCCCAAGGAGGGTAAAATAAATATAAGTGATTTTTTCACTGTAATATTTATTCAATATTATTACCCTGGACTGGTACCTGAAGCGGAGGGCTGATCACCTTTCCTTCATGTGTTAACGATCTAGATAACACTGCGTTTATTTGATAGGGGTTTCATTTTTATTTTTATTATTATATAAAATGCAGTTATACCAAGAACTGTCAGTACAAAACTTGAATCTAATTTGTTTGTTATAACTTTATTTCCCTGAATCTGAATTGATTGTGTGTTTAATTAGGCTTCCGTCGTGTACTTTCGCCAAAGCCAATAAATACCACTCGCTCCTAAATTGCGGTCGCAAATATCCGATTATTGGAACTCGTACCAATCTGGGATGGTAATGAAAGCAGTTGGGTGTACCATCTTCTTTCATTACGCGACCAATATTGGTGTAATCCTAGGACAGATATTACAAGGTAGGAAAGATACTTGCACTGGTATAGTCTGTTGAATTATTATTTTATTAATTTAATTTTATAATTTATAAATGAAGCACTAACTTTTTGGTTTTACATTTTATAATTAAAACGTAACTTCGTTTTAAAATCACTATTAATAGTGATTAAAGTAATAACAGTAATAATTTATATTGATTTAAAAACAAAGTTAGATTTTAATAATATTATTTAATTTTATTTTTGTAAATTATTAAATTCTCACATTAAAAATAAATACATGATATACATATTTAAAAATAACCTAGTTCTGGGTATATTTAAACGTTTTATTGTATTATATTTCTCGACCAATTATGAGAGTTCTCGTTTCAAGTAAGATAGAATTTTGTTTAATTTTTTATAAGTAAATATTTTGTGGGAAATATTTTACTATGGAATAAATATTTTATTTTCAAAAAACTGATAATGAGATTATTGACAATTTATTAAACAAGAAAATACGCAATTTCTAAAATAATCTTAAGAAATTGATATTATTTTTCATAAGTCTTATTTGTTTATGTTTAATTAAAGTACTTTCCAGGCATATAATCTTGTCTCTTATTCGGAAAACAACAACTAAATTTAGATTACATACTCTTTATTTAAAATGTAACTAAAATGTTTATTCAAATTGTAATACATAAAATGGATTTCATCATTAAGGACTGATAAATAAAACCACAATATCAAAACTATTATAAATCTCATACATATGAATATCACGTTTGGTTAAAGGGATTTCTAGTCGAACGTACTCCAAAATAATCTAACTCTAAATACCTACTCTCACTATCTATTAGATGTTTTTTAAGGGAAATTTTTGTAAGAAAGTTTTAAAATTAAGATATTGATGGTGAGACTGATTGATCGCGGTGAAATAGTTTTACGAACATAGAGAGAGCGTATCATCCATCGTTGCACGACTCATGAAGTTAACATGACAGATTAACAAATAAAAAATCTAAAAACATTATTTAATAAATAAGTGAGCCAACAGCAACGATGTTTGCTCATTGGGAGTAAATGTCACTGAGTAGGAACAAAATTTCTGACGAAAAGCTTGTTAAATAAATCGTCGAAAAAGCGTCTTGCGTCTCGCATAATAAATCGTCATAAATAAACGAAAAGCTTGTTATAAAAACGTCATTTTATTAATAATATATTTTCTAATAATTATAAAAAAAATTCATTCAAATAAAATTAGGAAGACTTAATGTTTTTACTCAAATTATAAAAAATACTAAATATTTTATGTCAAATTTGTTTGGCCACTTAAATTAATAATTTGAAAATATATAAACCAGGTTTTAACTTAATATATTATGTAAAGTTTTAATTCATGTTTGACAATTTTCGCTAAGCAGTATTTTATAATTATTTTAATAAAAAATACATTTTCGTCACTTGCAACGGTACAGACTATAAAATTAGTTTTCCTTTCATATCCTTCTGTACACTGACATGTGATGTCCGTAGTCTTGCAAGGTCGTAAAAATATCCTTATTCTCCCCCGACATCCCCTAACTGCCACCCCCTCCCACAAGACCATCGCAAGATTCGCGGTACTTTTTATAGCGCCACCACTGCGATCGGGCGTAAAACCACAACATCGCCGTCTCACCCTATCTCAAGTCGCTCCAACGGGTGAGAGAGGAAAGGAAACACTTTGATGGAACAGGTACGGTAGTGGTGCGTAAGTATCGGCTAAACCAAATAAAAACTTGGATCATAGAAAAAAAACAAAGGTGGCTCGTGGAAAAATACATTATTTTTATTTAAAAAATCAAGGTCATTTGACACAAATATACACTGCTCAGCCAATAAACAACAAAGACCGGATGTTTATAGTTAATCAACAGGAAGACATAGTTTATAAACGATTATACAATTAAGTGTATAAATTAACTAACTAACCATCACGTTGCTTTTCCGCAGAAGTGGTCAGTGAGAATAGAGCGCCACACCAATCTCTATTTGCAAACGATCTTTGCCTCTCCCACATTCTTGCATCTCCTTATACATACCCGCTGATTATTCCTATTCTCGACCTGACCAGTTTCAAGTATTTGTTAAATTAGATCATGTCAAGTTTCCTCGGTCTTTCTTTGCTTCAATTGCCAACAGCATTCGATATATAAATAACTGTTTTACTTTTTTTTCTTCACTTATTCGATTGACATGCCTTAACCATTTCATCGCATCTTTCTTAATTTTATCGATAATTCTAATCTAAGCCTTGCATTATTTCCTTATTACACCATTCGAACATCTATCATACTTTGTTTTGCCGAATATTTGTCTGAGAGATCGCGTTTGACTGTATATATAATTGAAGAAAAAAAACAATCTACTTCTTTTGCTTGTCGATCGTCCAAGGGTAGCATCCCCAATTTTGACGTCGTAAGAAAAGCAGTAAAATAACCGTTTACAGCCCCCGATATGTTTAGGGGTGGTCACCCCATAAACTGACCACCCTCGTCTTGCTAACAAGACATTATTGGCATCGTGCTCTCATCGGAATTCCCGAATAAAGGTTTGATTGTGTACAATGTACACGTGTATTTTAATAATGAAAATAAATATTTTTTTCTCCATAGTAATTATGAATAATTTTATTAACAATAGAAAAAGAAACATTTATTGTTTTTTTTTTCATATAAAAATAGCTTATACTACGAAACCCAATTATATTCCCTCTATATTCATTTAATATCATCTGAAGAGGACTCATCGCCTTGCTTTACCCAGCTAACGGTCAAGACAACACTGCGTCGATTCAATGCAGTGGCCTATGTGCCATAATGTACGTTTAAAGGATGATAACAATATTTTTTTATTGTTAATATAGTGTAAAAAGCTCTTCTTAAGGAATCACACGGGAGAGTAAAATAAAGTATTTTTCCCCATTTCCATAAGAGTGTTAGTATATGCAAGTAGGGCGTAAGACATTTTTTGTATAAGACCACTTTTTAGTTTATTTCTTTAAACACGATAAGTTTCGAGAACTGTAGACGTTTAAATACAAACTAAGCTTGTATTTTCTTAAAATTATAATCTTCATTTTAATTTAACTAAGCATCGTCTTCTTCTTTATACTCTTATCTATAAAACATAACCATTACAATAATGAAATAATAAAACAGTCAACAATTGCAAAGAGAGCGATGCATTAAACTATTTCTATAACCTAAAAAGTTTCAAATCTAAACATTTTTTAATAGATTTATATTATCCACTGACACTTCGTGATGGAATTGCATTTTTAATTTATTATTAGATTAAAACCAATATTTTTAGCTTTTCCACTTTTTTATTTGACCAGCGACCGGGTTTCGTCGTTACCGACATCATCAGACTGGTACCAGTCTGATGATGTCGGTAACGACAAAACCCGGTCACTGGTCAAATAAAAAAGTGGAAAAGCTAAAAAATATTGGTTTTAATGTAATAATAAATTAAACATTTTTTGTTTGTTTTTTACAAAAAAGAGAAGAAAACACCAATTTTTAAAGCGTTATCTGAAAAGCCTTTTCCAACCCTACGTACTCAGTTACGAAACATTGTAACATCCCTTAAGTTGCCAATAAGTGAACATCTTTACCCAACCACTTTCAATATCTAATTGCCAATCTCCCCATAGAGAAATTTTCAATAAAAATAAAATCCTGTCCCGCGTTCGATTCTTTGTCAAAAATGGCATAATATATGCACCCTTTACGGGAAGAGTGAAATTTTTAGCGGAAGCTGATATTTATGGTGCATTTCGAGGCAACGAAGAAGAAGAATCGAGGGGTGGGGTGGCTACCGAGGCGAGAGGGGATGTTGCCTGTCACATCTTGAATGATGCTCATTCAAAAATCGTTTGCGACTGTTTGGCAAACAAATAACATAATACGAGGGCTGCCAAATCGTAACTTGATTTTTGTAATATTGGAGGAGAATGGAAAATTCAAGTTCGGTAGATTGACTTGCAGTTGGAAAATTTTCAATAAAAAAATATGAGAATATCAATAATATTCACAGTACAACATTTTGAGTGTGTCCAAATACTTGTTCACAAAATCTGGATTATCTCTAATTACAGGAATAATTTTCATTTTATTTTTTGACATCTCATCAATGATGAAGAATAAAATGGAAGTCTGGGCATTTACGGGGCTGACGACCGTCATAGGCTGGTTTAAAAATTTGAGTGGTGTGGTTGTCAATAATGGGTAGAATTGGTGAATGTTACACGTGTGTAAAGTGATCACTTAAACCAGCCTATGACAGTCGTCAGCCCCGTAAATGCCCAGACTGCTATATTCTTCTTCATCTTTGATGAGATGTCAAAAAATAATATTCACAGTATTTTGAACGTGTTCAAACCCGGGTTATATAAAAAAAAGAGTTTTTATTATTATTTTACAATATTTATTGATATTACAATACAGATGAAGCATAACATGGAAGTCTGGATATTTTTCTAACTTATATCTTTTCATAGGCTAGTTTAAGTGACTTTTTACACGTATCGAATTCGCCATTCTACCCATGATTAGCAACCATACTACTTCAAATTTCAAATATTGTATACAACATTTTGAGTGTGTCCAAATACTTGTTCACAAAATCTGGATTATCACCAATTACAGGAGTTATTTTCATATTATTTTTTGACATCTCATCAAAGATGAAGAAGAATATGGAAGTCTGGGCATTTACGTCATTCGTCGTCAGCCCCGTAAATGCCCAGACTTCCATATTCTTCTTCATCTTTGATGAGATGTCAAAAAATAATATCAAATATTGTATTTAACCTTCGATTGACACCTTTTTTACATGCGGCTGCATGTATGGTTGAGTTGAGTAAGTTTTTTTTTATTTGTTACACACATACATTTCATAAAGGTTTCTACTAAATGAAATTAATTGAGAAAACGACGTATTAAGAGTTTGTGTAATATTATGTTATCGAGATCATTAACGAGAGCAATATCAAATTTTAATATGTGTATTTCTAGATTTATTATGATATAAAGCATTCATGTTTGTTAATTCTGTAAAAAAAAAATACTAACTAATGTGTTTTTTTTTTATGACATTTGTCCCTTAAAAGAGACTTCAATCATTATTTTGTGAATGTTTATTTGGTTATGTTGATTAATTATGTACTTTGATGACCGCTGATCAGACCAAAACTGAGTGACATTTTCTTCACCAGCGATATTTTCTTCTCGATGATAGTTGTGACAGTATATTGCAACGTGCTTTACGAAGCAAAATATTAAATTCGGAATGTTTTCGACAAAAAAATATATCGTTTGAAAATAAATAAAAATTCTATTCCACCCCTAACCGGAAACAAATCAAGACGTCGTTTTTGATTTCTGTTGCCGCATAAGGAATGAGTTTTGATATGTATTCCGTTCAACTCCCGGGCTGTGTGTATTCAATCGCCAGACATGAGATGTATGGCGCACAAAGTCGTCCGACTGTCTCTACTTATTTTATTTTGATGTGTTTACATGGGGTGATCTCCTACCCCTTCTGGGCTCCTAGTAAGCTGGTTTCTTTTTCTATGCAATATCAAGGTTATTTTAAATGTCGTTGTTTATTTAAATTTACATTTTACTTGGTAAATACTACTATTTCTTTATAATACGTGTTTCGATGCAATCCGCATCATTTCAAATGCAGTATGTGAAGCCAAGTCTAAATTTTAGAGTTGTGTCTTTGGGACGCTGAAGGACGAAAAGAGGGAGTAGGAGCTGTTTCGTATTTTTATTTTACATTTATTTTTATTTTTTTTGTATCAATGGGAACATAAACAAAAGGTGGGAGGTTTAAGTCATTGTATTATCGTTTTTTTATTATCATTTATATTTTTATAAATTTCAATTGTTTCAAATTGTTGCAGTTTATCGAAACACATCGAAACACGTATTTACAAAATAAATTAAAAAAAATAATGATATAAGTATACCAAGTAAAACTTAAATTATAAGTGGATGGATATTAATGCAAAGTGACTGCCAAATCAATTAATGAAAATGTTGTTATTTCATTATTTATCATAGATTTAAAGCTTATTAATTGCCATCGTTTGCAAATTTAAGACTAATCAATATCATAGAAAATTTGATGATGTGAAGCATTTAAACACAAAAAAAAACTTAAAAATTCAAGAAACAGGGTTGAGAACTCACACACAACGTTTCATGAGATTTATGATACAAATACATATGAAAGAGTTCCAAAAAGAAGAGTAAAGTGGTAGTTAATCATGGGTAGAACGGTGTATGTTACGAGTATGTTTAGTAATCACTTAACCAGCCTATGACAGGCTATAAGCCCTGTAAATACCCAGATGTTGAAATTCTTCTTCATGTATGTTGAGACGTCAAAATAATGTATTATAGGTGTCTCAATTTTCGTTATTATACGAAAGAAGATGGAGGTCTAGCATTCGGCTAGCTAAAGTGATCACTTTATACAAATGTATAACATTCCCTTTTCTTCTCATTGTTGACCATCCAAATTACAATTATTTTTTATAAAAATAATTTATTTCATTTCATTGGTTATAATGTATGCACTGTTTTTGGATTCCCTTAGTATTTTTTTTTGTAAAATAATTACAAGAGTGTGACTTACTAGGTCTCCAGATAGGGGGAGCGCTAACGGATTTCGATACAGCAACTTTGCGAAATATTAAATTCTCCCGTTTGTCAGACCGATCTATTTTAATAGTGCTCGCAAATGGCGCGATTTGATGTATTACACGTGCCATTTTTTACTCACCCAAATATCCACTTTCTGTCACATCACATCCGTCACGTCTCTTCATCAGTCACCGGCGGTAGATATCTGATATTGGATGGCTTCTTGTAGTCTACAAAAAAGATACAATTAAATCATTTATTGAAGAAGAGAGAAATATAGTTACCCATTTTATATAACCTTATATAAACCCTTTTTCGCTGTTGCTTTTTGCGCTGTTGCTTGACCATACTCTGTAAATGTCTTTGCACTATTCCGTGTCTGTCTGCTGTACTGGTCGGGGTTGTGAGCATCTGTGAACCGGCCAGCGTCGGGTCAGAGTTGGATCTATCTGACTAATTGAACTAAATACTAATCCCTTTCACTGCCTACACCGGGGTACATCTATAAAATTTGGTGACGGATTTACAAACTTGTATTAATTTAGATTGGCAGTGACAGGTTTATTGAAAGCTTTTAAATGTAAATTCAGAGTAAAATTGGGATACAATTTTATATTGTTACACTTTTTAATAAATTTTGCAACTAACTTAAAAAAAAAATGCTTAGCAAGAGCAGATCTGTCCGGAAGCCAAGATGCTTCTGTGTAAAGATCTGGGCATGCGGTGGGACAGCTTTCAAATACCCTTTTTTGCTCAGCTACAGATGAGTTTCTAATATAGATATATAACAGGTTTACATTTAAAATAACTTAAATACTTTTGTTTTTCTTCTTTTTCTTGGTGAAGACCATGTGACCTGTTTTTAAGAGGGATTAGCCTCTTACGATGTCGATTCTGTCAATCCATCTCTATGGTGGTATGCCGGGAGCAGTGCAATGTGGGGGAGTCTGGATGGTTCCATTCTCCTCACATGCGCATACCATTGTTTTCTTCGTAGTCTTCCCCACCTAACGAAATCTCCGATCTCGCATCTTATTCCTGACTCTATCTCGTAGACTTTTCCCAAATATGCAAGATCCAAAAAGTATTTATCTTAAAAGTATCATCAATTATTAGTTTTTTCGCAATTTTTTAAATTTATTTTCTGAAATCATCATTTTTAAATTTTTTTTTCAGTTGCGAAAATTAAAATTAAAATCGAACCGGATCTAAAAAAACAGTACAAAAATCGATTAAGGATGTCATCGATAAGATTTTTTTTTCAATGTGAATAGTAAAAATGGGCTTTTATATATTTAATACAAAATGGCATTCAACTCATTTTATTATATTAAAAAAAAAACATTTATCCACTTTGGTGGAAACAATTATTTAGTGGAAAATGATAGGTAAAATGACAATTTTTCATATGTTATAATAATACCTTTTCAAACCACGTACCTTTTAAATTTATTTTTGATACTTATTGCTTATTTGATTTAAGTGAAATTCATATATTTTCGTAGTTAAAATGGTTTATATATTTACCTGGTTATGAGAACATCTGTAGTTCTCAAAACTAGTCATATTTACATTAATAAACTCAAAAAAATCTCAAATTAATGTTTTATTTTTAAACTAAAAGATTACCAAGCTAACGTGCCTAAGTACTTGGAGGAAAATTATATTTAAAATATATTATTGCTTTTTTGCATATAAAAAATGCGTAAACATATATGTACGTACATATTTTCGCTAACACACCTTTCTAAACGATTCAGAAGTGAAATATTACATCACAGTCGCTTTTGCTTTTTAAATTCCCATTGTATATAAATGCATTTTTGATTTCCTCCATCGGATAGCTGAATGCCTCCATAAATCAAATAATACGAGCTAAAGGGTGGAACCGACATACGAGGGTAGGAAATTCTTACACCTTCTTGGATTCCTATAGTCAATTTATGGAAATGAAATTCAATCTAGTGTTTGGCATCAGTACAAAACGACACTTGTATTGTATATTGTAGACAGCAAAGAAATGAAGACGTAGACTAAAATATTATTTTATTTAAATTAAACATTTGAATATACCACTTTAATGAGTTTAATTTTTATTTACGACTAGTTTCGAAAACGACAGATTTTTTCATCTTCTGGTACAAATTAAAACTAACGAACAAAAATATATTTAGGTGTATATATAGGTTAATAAAAATAGGGAGGGGGGTTAAGGAACAAGATTTTTTGTAAAAGGAAACATTGATAATAATGGTGACGTATTTTGAAACAGTATATTATTAATTAATGTTTTATCTGAATTAAAATTTTTATGTTTTTCTAAATTTTCAAAATTATTCATTACTTGACCTTTATTTGTAACAGAGTGTAATAATTTAATTGTATGAGAGTCAAATGAGTGGTTAGTTTCCATGATATGATTTGCACATTCCGAAAAATAATTACTTGTTAGTCCACGGCGATGTTCTCTTATTCTAATTCTTAGACTTCTCGCAGTTTGGCCAGTATATTTTTTATCGCAGTCGCCGCAAATGTTAATGCCGAATCAATAAATAATAAAATATTCTTTACATTTTCAACATATATTATTTATTTTAATTATATTATTTAACCAACCAACTAACTAACCATCACGCTGCTTCACCTCAGGGGTAGGCAGAGAGAATAACACGCCACACCACTCTGTCTTTGCAAACAATATTCGCCTCTTTCACATTCATGCATCTCCTCATGTGTACCCCTCGATAATTCCGACTGTCAGGACCTTACCACTTTCAAGTATTTAAAACATTAATCCCAAACTTTCCTCGCTTTCATAACTCATTCGTTCCACATGTCCAAACCATCTCAACACACCTTTCTTAGTTTTATCGATAACATTTATCTCAGCCTTGCATTATTTCCTAATTCCACCATTTAAACACCTGTCTTACATCGTTTTGCCGTTCATTCGTCTGAGAGATGGCAATTTTGAGGCACATTGGTCTAGAGATCGCATACAGTCAAAATTTTCAAATTCAGTCGACAGCATTCAATCAACAAACCACTTTTGAATATTTTAATGAACATTTTTTAATGTACTTTTGTAATATGAATATTTTGAAGTAAGATAAAAACGTTCAAAAAAATAATTGAAAAATTGTATTTATTAAATGCTTTTATATTTTCTCCTCATGAAGTTGTCAACTATTTTAAATAACTTTTAGTGACGTGGGTGAGAGAAAGGGTTGTAAATTTGTAAATTATATTTGCTTGCTTTGAAAATAATAACATATCTACCCATATTACCTACTATTAACGAGTAACTTGTTTTTAAACAATGTTTTAGAATAATACGGAATATGAATGGGTAGTCATCTACAACATTTTGAGTGTGTCCAAATACTTGTTCACAAAATCTGGATTATCTCCAATTACAGGACATATGTTATGTTATTTTCCACTTATTCTATTATCTTAGTTACTGTGTATTCTTCTTTATTTATTCTTTTCTGTGATTCATGTAACGGTCACTGTTTACACCATAATCTTGTATAACTTCCCTATTATCAATACCCCTGTATCACGTCAGTACATGTACACCATACAATCTTGTATACACTTTCTTTATCAATATTATTATGTGTATCACGTCAGTACATGTACACCATACAATCTTGTATACACTTTCTTTATCAATATTATTATGTGTATCACGTCAGTACATGTACACCATACAATCTTGTATACACTTTCTTTATCAATATTATTATGTGTATCACGTCAGTACATGTACACCATACAATCTTGTATACACTTTCTTTATCAATATTATTATGTGTATCACGTCAGTACATGTACACCATACAATCTTGTATACACTTTCTTTATCAATATTATTATGTGTATCACGTCAGTACATGTACACCATACAATCTTGTATACACTTTCTTTTTCAATATTATTATGTATCATGTCAATACATGTTCACGGAGCATGGTCAGGCAGCGAACTATGTCCAGACATTATTATCTTATTTGTATAATATCATAATATAAGGGCATGTAAGCCCCATTCACGGGGAGAACACTACAGTAGTCACTAGAAGCATAACCTCAGTATTTTTGTGTGGGAATTAAATGTTATTTTGAGAAGAAAGTACATTTTTATTATTTACACCCACCTAGCACCTAACACATATTTTCATTTTTATTTTTGACATCTTATCAAAGATGAAGAAAAATATGGAAGTCGTGGCATTTACGGGGCTGACGACCGTCATAGGCTGGTTTTAGTTATCAATTTACATATGTGTAGCATTCACCAATTCTACCCATTATTGACAAGCACACTACTCAAATTCTTGGAGGTTCTATATATGTGAATCAATTTTGAAACATTGTTCTTGAATCACTAGAACTTCACTAGAGACATCTATTGGTGAGATGAAAATAAGCTTTTTATTTAGCAGAAACTCTTTTATTAGTGTGTGAGGTCTGAATCCTGGATTATTAATAATTGTATTTGGACACACTCAAAATGTTGTGTCTGATTATTATTTATTAATTTTAATGGACAGGGCACACTTCGAAAGACACAACGATTCACAAAAGGCTATCTCAAAAGGACATATTATTCATTCATGCGAAACATGGCAACCTTTTTACTAATTCAATGATCCTCGAAGCAGTAAAAATACGGCATCGCATTGAATTTCTTTTCAATAGATGTCGCATTTTCCATCCCACGAAAAGGTTCAAGTGGTATCGTCTAGAAATAATTATCGAGCAAGAGAGATGCTCACTTGAATAACTCTGCGGCCCCCTCCCCCACCCCGATCCGCCACTGGAGAGGGTGGATGCAAATTTCTATACACATCGTTAGATAATCCTCCAATTTGTCAATCTCGAGTACCGGAATGGCAGGGCCGGCATTACATTTTTTAAATGTCACAAAAAAATAGTTTTTACTTAAAATTAAACACTTATATTAGACCACTAATTGATATTTACTTCACAAGACTAGTTTTTAAAACCACAGATATTTTAATCGACATGTTAATACATTTTCATGTGGAAATATGGAATAACAGTAAAATAAAATATTCAAGGAAAAGGTCACTTGCAACTTTACTTGTAGCGTATAAAAAACTTAGAAAATAAATGTTTTAATGCTTTAATTTTTTAACGACTTTGATATATTAAATGATGGACTTTTCTTTATATGTTTTGGAAAGATTGAGTAAAAGTTCTGTCTTTGAACATTATAATTGTATGTGAATACATGTGTGATTGTGATTTTTAGAATGAAGGCAGTAATTTTCAGGAAGTTAACTGTAAGTTGTGATGAGTAAAAATTGTGTGCATTTAGTAATTTATGCATATATAAGATGAAAACTCACTTTTTTGGTTTTAATTTAAAAAAAAATAAGTTTTCAGTACCACAAAGACAACATAAAAATTACATAAAATAAAAAAATTAAATAAAAATTTCACACTACTAATTGAAACCTATTTTTTATTTATTTTTTGGCATTAACTTTATGGAATGACATGTTAATTATTTAAAAGAAAAATTAAACATGTGTAAAATACAATTTAATGAGTTTTATTTCATTATACATACAAATTCCGAAAACTAACAGATGTTTTCATCTACAGGTGAAAAGTTAAAGTTTTACTTTTTACCTGTAGATGAAAACAACTGTTGATTTTTTAATGCAATAAAACTCATTATATGATATTATACAAGTATTTTATTTTTAAAAATAATCTTTAAAAAGATGTTATAATTTTTACAAATGGCTTCGTACGTCAATAAGTGATATTATGCAAGTGTCAATTTAAAAAAATAACTTTGTTTATTATTTATTGATTTGGCATTAACTTTGTGGAATAACGTGTTGATAAAAAAAAAATAAACGCTTGTATTAGACCACTAATTGAGTTTTATTTCGCTCAACTAGTTTCGAAAATTACAGATATTTTCATCGGCAGGTGATTACAAAAACAGTTAATAATTTTTAGTATTTCTATGTTACATTTGCAATTTTATTTTATTTTGTTTTTTATTTCGGTTTTATTTATTGTGATATTTGTCGAGCCGGCACTGTACTGACGACCATTTGAGATGCGCTTGAGCCTCTGGCTGAAGTGGATAGCGATACATGTCTGAGAAAAAATGAGCGATATCTCTTTCAAACCCTTCAATAATGTATTTAAGCAACTTTACAATATCAAAATTAATAACGAAACCCTTTATATATTAAATGAAAACGTTTTTGCCTCACCGTGTAATGTACACGAAATGTGATGTAATGCAGACGAAATGCTTCTGATGAACGTGCGTTAAACGATGTATGATAGATGTTCAAATGCTGACATAAGGAAATAATGCAAGGCTGAGATAAGCATTATCGATAAAATTAAGGTGTGTTGAAATGGTTTAAATGTATGACTTGAATGAGTGAAGAAAGGATATTTAATATATCCTTGAGACGATTATTGTAAGTAATAAAAGCAAGACCTAGAAAAATTTAGCATCATCGAGTATTTTACTTACTTCAAAGTGGTCATAATTAGCGGGTATATATTATATGAAATGCATGGATGGCGAAGAGTTTAAGATTGTTTGCAAAGGCTTCAAATCGATTGGGATGTCATTATATTATCTCTGCCTACCCTTACGGCGTGATGGTTAGTTAGTTATTTAGAAGGTTTATATATATATATATATATATATATATATATATATATATATATATATATATATATATATATATATATATATATATATATATATATATATATATATATATATATATATATATATATATATATATATATATATATATATATATATATATATATATATATATATATATATTTTTAATGATTGAATATAATATTTTTTAAAGAAGGATTTACAAGTGTTTTGCTTATATAAAAATGCTTGGGGTGAAATATTTGATGACCATTTTTTGGATATCCTCCATCGGCTTGATCAGATATTGAAGCATATTTCAAGTGCCATTTCTATCCCTCTGCCCATACCCTCTCAAAAACATATGAAATAAATATTCGTAGAAAATGGAATATTTGAGCATCGGAAAAGGTTTTTAAACTGAGGTTTTCGATTTCTTTTTTATAAATTAGTATTTTTCTTATTTTTTTTCAAATTTGATGATTTTGTTATTTGAATAAAAAATGTACATAATAGCGTTAATGAGCGTTAAGGAAAAACATCTTAATTCATTGATTCGGTAGTCACTTTGTGTTAATACGTATCTATCTATTTTATATATCTGCCATTTATTTATTTTTATTTGTAAATACCACTATTTACTTATTGATAAAAATGAAGTATTTCAAGTTTTCCATAGTTTATTCCTATTTCCAATTACATTCGCCTCATATTTTTTTACCGTTCTTACCTCGCTCATTCGTTCCACGTGTCCAAACTATTTCATACAATTTTTTCGATAATGCTTATCTTAATGCCTCAATCACAATAATATATCGTCTGAAAGGTCAATTTCAATTGCATTCAGTCTACTTTCATCCTTTTTTTCCAACTCTATGCTTCACTTCCATACGTGAGGATTGTTACTAGCTAAGCTTTTTATTTTGCTCATACTAATTTCAGTGCACCATTTCAACTGTTCTCAGCATTTACTCTTCCCTTTGTATCTTTATCAATCATTCTATCCTTAGAAAACATACTTCCCGAGAAATCCAAAACTTACTTCCAAATAACAATTTATAACTTTAAGCTTTACAACTTTAACTTAGGTTATTTTTTAAATCAACTTGTTTTTCCATTCGATACACCCCGTTTATTTCAAAAGTACAAATGTTGTTTGGAATACGTTTTAGGAATCGCATTTACGAAGGGGTGAATGAATTAGATATGGGGTAGTTTTAGATTTATGTAAAGATAGTAGTGAGACAGCTATTTACTTGTATTGAATAGAATATTGGAAACATTCCTCAGCAGATAAGGGATGAAGATTGCTTAAAAGAAACACTTGCCCGTTGGCCATTTTGTTTATCTTTGAATTTTATGTGATTTTCACGGACTTTCATAAAACGTTCACAATACTTTATTGCATTTTTAGTATGAAGCCATTCACAGAATCGAAAAACAACTAATAAAATAAATAATCTTGCAAAGCCAAATCAAATCAAGTATTTCTATAATTTTTTTATCGATTGATTTATTAAGTCAGCCCATCTTTTCATCAATTTCTTAAAGATAAAATAAAAATTTCATGGATTTGTGGAAGTCTCGGTGTAACAGACATCAATTGTGAGGTAGACGAAACGCAATTGAGATGGTATAGGCACATAGGTCGCAGAGAAATTTATTATATTTTAAGCCTGGCAATCGACTTGGATCTTCCTCGAAAGGCATCTAGAGGAAGGCCAAAGAATTTATGGATGCTGCAGGAAGAAAATATTATCAAAGGCGTGGCCTTGGTGACGGTGCCCGTGATAGAAAGACCTACAGCCTGAGGACGAAGAGAGCTGACCACAACAGTTTTAAAAGAGTTGGGATCACAAAAGAGCAAAGAAGAATATTAATTTGGCAGTCACATTGCGGTAACTACTATTTATTTGAATTAAAATTTTACTTGGTAAATATCACTTTCAAAAAAATCTATTGGTGCACGTGTTTCGATGCATTGTAATAAATAATAAATATGGCTTATTTATAAAGTGCCATTTTTTTGAAGAAATGTAAATATTCAGATTAACATATTCTTATTCATCTATATTAAGTAAACAAAAATGTTTTTAAAAAAATCACAAACAAAATATTGAATATTATTTTGAAATTTCGGAAAAATCGAATATTTATTTATCTATTAACACGTATGAAAAAGCTTTTAAGTCTATCCTATTTATTTAAATAAACATTTAAAGTTTTATTTAAAAAAAGAGTTATAAAATTATAAATAAAGGTATATACATTATAAAATGTCGCATTAAAGAGTGGGCGACTACCAAATTCACCCCAAATCGAGAATTTTCCGAATGTTTTCTTACGTGGGTCCATTTTAAGGAATTTCAAGAATTTATCAATTGGGACTGTGCTGAATGTTGGAAATATTCTTTTATTAAGAAAATCTTACCAGAGATACTTAGACCCAAAGGTATGTGCTATTTTAAGATTTAAAAAAAATGTAGTGAATCTTTATCTACTTCTAATATTTATCAGCATTCGTACTCCATCCTTAGTGCATGAAGCACTATATAGTATCTCAAAAGCATTATTTTAATTGTGAAACACATGAAGGAAAGGGGATAAGCACTGCGCGTTAGTTACTATTCAAGGGTAATATTAAAAAAAATTGAGAGTGAAAAACCTTTTTTTACCCTCCTGGATATCGAACATGTCACCTTCAGCGGTGAAGTGAAACGAGCTTACCACTATACTACAGTGGTGGACCTACAGTTACGAAATCAGTCTTATAAATTTAATTAATAAAAAAATCAGTATCCATAAAAATAATAGCATATTTTGTTCCATAAAATAACAACATTTTTTTCTAAGGGATCCTCGTATTTTAAATGCTTGATATTTAAATAAAGTCTCTGCTAAATAAAAAAAATTCAAAAAAAAAATTTTTTTTTCAAACAACTTTTTAACCGCCATTGCAGCGCCATTTATTGAACGTAACAGCAACACATAGTACTTTACAATTCTCATTTAGAATATCGTGTTTTTTGTCAGCAGCTAAAATATTGAATATTGTGAAGTTAAACTTTAGAAATGCATTTTGACACCTTAACATAGATGAAGAAGAATATAGAAGTCTGGGTATTTACAGGCATTATGACCTGTCAAAAGACGGCTAAGTAATCACTTTACACAGTGCTACATTCACCTTTCTACCCATGATTGCCAAGCGATGCTGTGAACAAGTATTTGGACACACTAAAATGCAATGAATATTTAAAATGTGTCCAATCTTTATTGTTTATTTTTGTAATTCGACTAAGCCACTACAGTACCTACAGCTAATAATTTTCACCTGGTAGATTTTTCCCGAAGCAAAAAAAACAAATAATTAATAGATTTATATTATCCACTGACACTTCGTGATGGAATTGCATTTTAATATATTATTAGATTAAAACTAATATTTTTAGCTTTTCCACTTTATTTTTATTTGACCAGCGAACGGGTTTCGTCGTTACCGACATCATCAGACTGGTGATCAGATAATTTATATTTTCACAA
This sequence comes from Brachycentrus maculatus, assembly GCF_059751285.1. Classification (NCBI taxonomy): domain Eukaryota; kingdom Metazoa; phylum Arthropoda; class Insecta; order Trichoptera; family Brachycentridae; genus Brachycentrus; species Brachycentrus maculatus. Next base: position 4,125,591 of record NW_028280872.1, read on the forward strand.
TTATAACATGGAAATATATAATTTCTGTACATTTGACAAAGCAGTCCTAGAAAAGAGGGAGGGGGGTTTCAAACGGATAAAAAAACTTCCGCGGCATTCAAACAACGCGTTTATAACAAATTACTCATCGGAAAATGAAAGGAACGAAAATTGAATCATTACTCAAAGATAATCTGAATATTTGCTTACCCCCGACTTAAACCAATCCACCCACCCGACTTAACACATTTCAACCCTTGCAAATGACTGCTGAACTACCTTAAATCGTACTATTGGATAATAATATTAAAATTTTAGTTTTCTCTTATATTAGTATGTGAGATCCGAATCCTGGATTATAATCACACACATGAGAAACGCCAGAAAATACCATTTTCATTTTTATTATTAAGCTTATAATTTGACCAGATAATTTATTTACAACATTTTGAGTGTGTCCAAATACTTGTTCACAAAATCTGGATTATCTCCAATTACAGGAGTTATTTTCATATTATTTTAAGCCCCGTAAATGCCCAGACTTCCATATTCTTCTTCATCTTTGATGAGATGTCAAAAAATAATATGAAAATAACTCCTGTAATTGGAGATAATCCAGATTTTGTGAACAAGTATTTGGACACACTCAAAATGTTGTAAATAAATTATCTGGTCAAATTATAAGCTTAATAATAAAAATGAAAATGGTATTTTCTGGCGTTTCTCATGTGTGTGATTATAATCCAGGATTCGGATCTCACATACTAATATAAGAGTTTCTGCTTAGTAAAAAGCTTCTTTACATCTCACCAATAGATGTCTCTAGTGAAGTTCTAGTGATTCATGAACAAGGTTTCTAAATTGGTTCATATATTTAGTATTCTCAATATAATTAATATTTAAAGTATTTACTTTGTAATATATTATTAGATTAAAACCAACATTTTTAGCTTTTCCACTTTATTTTTATTTGACCAGCGACTGGGTTTCGTCGTTACCGACATCGTCAGACTGGTCTGTCATCTGACATCACCAGTCTGATGATGTCGGTAACGACGAAACCCGGTCGCTGGTCAAATAAAAATAAAGTGGAAAAGCTAAAAATATTGGTTTTAATCCAATAATATATTAAAATGCAATTCCATCACGAAGTGTCAGTGGATAATATAAATCCATTTACTTTGTGGTTAGTAATTTTTCCTTATTTATTTTTTAACAAAACTGTTAATAAAATTAGTATATAACCACTCATCGAGATTTTTATGTCTCCCGGTTTCGAGACATACCCGTCTCTTCGTCAGGACAATCACTAATACAGCATGTAAACAATACTACCCTTCACCGTGCAATTGCACGTTTAACCTCGGCTCGTAACGCATGTCTGTATTGAAAACTATTTTTTTTATTTTTTTATTTATTTCTTAAGTTAGCTTATATTAAAACTAATATAAACTATTATTTACATTTACATCATCTTTATATATTTACATTTCCTTACAGTAACTTAGACATTTATTTTTAAATTCTTTCAGACATTTTTCATTCTTCATACATTCAGGCATCTCATTATACATTTTTAAACCCTTATACATCAAGCAATTTTGCGACTCAGCTCTTTTCAATAATGGTAGTCTTATTTATCTTTTTTTATTTTTAACTATAGTGCATGTTGGTCTTCGGGTCGACCAAGTCGGTAGTTTTGAGTGTATAAATGGTGCTATGGTGGTGAAGGGTAGTATTGTTTGCATGCCGTGTTAGTGATTGTCCTGACGAAGAGACGGGTACGTCTCGAAACCGGTAGACATAAAAATCTCGGTTATTAATTATATACTAATTTTATTAACATTTTTTTAAAAAGATAAATAAGTAAAATTTTAGATTTACAAATATGGTGTTGGAGGCGCATGCTCCGAATTCTATGGACAGCTAGACGCACCAACGAGTCCATTCGCCAGGAACTAAACTTGGATGTCTTGACTCTGGCCAATGTCTGGAGACGATGGATTCTTCAGTTCTTTAGACACAGTGCGCGAGGTAGCCTGAAACGATAATTGGTGTGTTTTTGATAATAAGTGTGTAAATTTTTAGAAAGAAATGCTTAATTGTAAAAGAAAAACACTGTTTTTACCACTTCAGTTTATTTTATTAAAGTGACTAGTTTCGGAAACTATGCTCTCATTTTCAGTTAAAAATATTAACTAATCATTTAAGCTTAAATTTAGATCTGGAGATGGAAGCATAGCTTCCAAAACTTGTCATTATAATAAAATAAACTCAAGTGCTAAAAAATAGTGATTTTTCTCATGCAATTTTATCATGTTTTACCACAAAGTGATTGCCATTAAATGAAATGGTTAAATAATATAATATTATGATTATTCTATCTGAAGGTGTTATAAAAACCCCCCCATAAAATCCTCACCCACCCTTTTAAACCACATCCTGTCATTTCCAGTGCCGAAATCGACCAGAAGATTTATTCGAACCCCCCTCCAGCAGAAAAGAGAACAAAAAACACCCCCACCCCTCGCGACCGTATTAAATCATTTATATTTTATATAATGTGTAACCATTGTTTGATTACGGCGGGAGACAAAGAAAATTCTGCGAGCAAAGAATCAGGGACATTCTGACTGATTATTATTATTCGATTGAATTGTTTTAAGGGTGGAAGTAATATTTTTACAGGGATGAAAGGGGTTATTTTTAGATTTGGGCGATTGTAAGTTTTAGGAAATTAATGGCTTATGAAATGTGATAATAAAAATGGAATATCCATTTTACGAAGCGTACCTACGATACTTTATACTCCATGTATACCCTAGATATGTATGGTTTCATTTAGAATTAGTTCAAATTTGACAGAGACTCTAAGTAAATAATTATTTTTCTTATTTTAACCCTTATACGCACCTAACCAGGCATAATATAATCTAATAATACTTTATTTTACCTAACCTAACCCAACATTTTTTTGTGTGTATATTTGGTTAAAATGGCTAAAAACAATAAAAATTCCCTCAAAAATAACTCCACCGAAAAATAACACAAGGTGGCTTGGTGGGTACTTGCAATTTAAAAAAAAATATATTTGCAATTGTGATTTAAATAAATGTTAATAATTTATATTAACAACAAAAAAAACTTTACCTAAAGTTGCATTTTTTTTCGTTGTATTTCCTAACTATTATCTGAAATGATTGCACTGTATTCTTAAGTAATTAAGTTAAACGTAGGTTAAATATTTTAACTTAGTTCTTACTAAATGAATTCTAATTATAAAATCTCTTCGAGGACAGAAAAGCAGCATCTATTTTTTCTTCCCTTTAAATTAATGCACATTCATAGATTTTGTTATTTATGATTTGGTATCAACTTGCGAAATGACATGTTGATTATTAAAAAATACACATCTGAATTAAAACCACTTAATCTTATTTCATAACACACGAAGTTTCGGAATCTATAGATGTTTGCATCGACAAGGGATTACAAAAAATGCCGAGCAAAAAAAAAAAATTCTATTGTTTTTGTAATCACCTATCGAAGAAAGCATCTGTAGTATTCAAAACTAGTCGTGGGTAATGAAATATTAAAGTAAGTGTTATAAAACAATTGTTTAATTTTTAAAATAATTCATAGATTTTGTAATGTGTAAGTAGACACTGTATGTAAACGGAAAAAAACAGACTTTGCGTTGCATACATTACTCACACACAAGTTAAGGAATATGAGTATAAAGACGCATATATATTTATACTGAAAATGTGGTCGACTAATGAGCATAGCCCGAGGATATCCAGGCAATCACAAAATACATATCAGGTGGGTCGGTTATTACTTAGTACCCAGGCGAGGTGATCTCGTCTTCGCTGGTACCGTATTTGGTTTCGCGTTTGCGACTGTAAAAATTATGTGTATCCATTTAGCTTTCCCGTACGTCTGAAAACTGAAATACCCTCCAGTAAAAAGTTGAAAGTTTTCGAAAACATTCAGAAGAGAGCTTTTTTTAACATTTTTTAAATTTGATAGGTACATTTTAAATCTTAGGTGTCTCGACTAGAGATGATGATTCTATCTTTTTTTTAAGACTTGTTAGAACAAACTATCGACAGTAGTTTGAAAATGTCGTACTTTATTTTATATAAAAAAACTTATTAGACTCTTAAAATCAGTGTTTGTTTTTAACATTAAAAATATAAATTATGGTGTTCAACAACTTAAGCGCTTAATCAATTAATATTTTCTTCCTAGCTTAAGAGTTTGTAGTAAGAAAAAAGTCAAATAATAATCTAATCCTCACACACACACACACATACACACACACGCACAGACACACACACACACACACACACACACACACACACACACACATACACACACACACACACACACACACATACACACACACACACTCTTCTTTCTTTTTTTTATCTCTTAATGTTCAACCAATAATAAATATTATCATACATAATATAAAATAGTTTTAGTAGATTGAAAAATTTGATATTATTTATGTACTTTTAGAAATTTCGTTGGATCGTGTAGAACTGTATAAACTTTCTACGCCTGTAGACCGAGATGGCTAAAATGAGCCCTCTACTTTCCTGGCACCTGTAAAAAAGGGGATGAGGGGAAGAAATAGGGAGTTGGTTAAAAAAAACACAGGCATGTGAAAGAGGAGGTGATTCTGTGGAAAATTAAAATCGCCTAGGGCAAGTTTAGTAATATTTTTTCTCATTATAAGAATGGCGAATCACTGGAGTCGTTTGTTCGGGGGTAAGGCAGAGATATCATCCCTTACCTGAAAATATGTACACCGTCACCTGTGAGGGAGGGATGCACACTGCAGAAATTTTAATAAACAAATTTATTAAAATTTTCGTTTTAATAATATTTATTATTTGCTTAGTAAAATTCTCCTTGCCAATTATGTACAAGGATTTATAGCATATTTGTATTTAGTTTATATCTTGAAAATGGTAGTGAAAGTGATTAGTAAGTAATAAATGCATAAGGTTTATCTCTTACAACATTGAAACAATACAAAACAGTTGATACAATATAATAGATGCAGTGGGTTCAATATAATCGACATTTATCACATATCGCTCACTTCTTTCAACAACGTCATGTTTCAAAGAACTTGATTTTTCAGGAGATCGTTTTTAAAGCTTAAAAATATGATGAAATAAATTAAAAATAAATATGAAGCTACTAATTGAACTTTTAACTGTGCAACATATTGTTTTAGGTAAAATCTGAAGGTTTTTTCCTCATTTGAAAAATATTTAATATATTTAAAAAAAAAAAATAAACAATGCCTTTTCTTCAAAATGCGAAAACAACACTTTCTGCTCTGTAGCGGGTAAATATTTAGTTAAAAATATGCCGCTTTTGCTGAGATAAAGTACATTTTCTGGGCATTTTGAAAATACGCACATCTGAAAATTGATGATTTTTGATACATGATGTTGTTGAAAGGAGTGAGCGATATGTAGTTAATTTATTCGTCTCGTCATATTTTCCTTAATAAATAAGACGCCACTAAATCAGTATTTTTTTATATCCTATTGACTCATTAATTTTTGACAATTGCATACCTTCTTTTGCATACGAACATATTTAAACTAACATTTGCGTTATTAAGGGCTAATTACCTGTCATAGGCTGGTTAAGCGACCACTTTATTTACTTATAACATTCACCATTTTACCCATGATTGACATCAACAATTTTAAATTTTTAGAACTCTCTCAATTAAAAAATATATGCACTAATAATTTTTTTTTTTTCAAATAAAATTAGTTGAAGTATATAACCAGCTATCGAAGACTACGTTCTTATAATGATATTAAAACAGGACGGATCTTAATAACCTCTCCGTTTATCCTACATATTCAGAAATGATTTTTTTATCTCCATATTTAAAATTTCGCCACAAGAACATAAAATAGCACACTAATAGTATGAAAAGGCTCGAGGCTTCGGAGATGAGTATTTGCGCATTCCACCCCTTGGATTTCAGAACATCCCTTACATAAATTTTGTACCTTTTTAATAGTGCAATAATTATCTCCGGTATTACATTGTTCTCTGAAAAAAATATTTGAAAAATACATTTTTTGTAATTCTTAACAATTATTTAAATATTTAAACAGAATAAGTGGTAATAATTATTAATTTTGGATACAATAAAATATTTTTTATTATCATTAAATTTATTCACAATTTCTGCATTTATTTACATTCATATGTAACGTGGGTTAATTATGGGTATAATGAACGTTATAACTGTGTACAAAGTGATCATTGTCTGTACGCCCTGTATGTTCCAAGGTTTCCATTTTCTTCTTCATCAAACATATGTTTTCATATGCGATTTTGGTCGACCCAAAGACCAACATGCACTAGGGGATGCAGAACAGACATGCATTAAGAGCAGAGGTCTGACGTGCACTTGGTCACATAAAAATAATCATAAACACTTTGTGTAGTTTTAAGTATTTGAATAGTGCCATGGTAGTGACGCGTAGTATTGTTTGCATGCTGTGGTAATGATTGTCCTGACGAAACCGGTAAACATAAAAATCTCGGTAAGTAGATATACTAGTAAAACTAACATTTTTGTAAAAAAAATATAAAAGAAATATTATATGTTTAATCATTATATGTCAATCTTCTTTTTCTTCTTCATCTTCTTCTTCTTTTAGGACTAAGTCCTGTCATTCTCGGGTCGGTCCTGGGAGGTGGAAGACCAGCTATCCTTCCATCGTTTAGGTGGTCTTCCTGGGGGTCTGATCCCGCCTATGCTGCTGTCCGCTTCCACCCTCACCACTCGATCCTAACTCGCTCTTCTCCCATGATCTCTCTTCTTTCTCTTCTCCATCGCACAACATCTTCAACATATATATATATATATATATATATATATATATATATATATATATATATATATATATATATATATATATATATATATAGGAAATATGTCAATCAATTTTCATAATTATTTTTTTATTTCTTTATTTTATTGTTTTTCATAGATACATACATTTTTTACTACATGTATAACGGCTCTTTAGGCAAGGCCTGTGTTGAACCAAAATACTTACATGTTAATACAATTTTTTATTTTTAGTTTTATTTTGTGTTTTTTTTTTAAATTATTAGATTAAGTACATTACATACAATAGATACAATAACAATTTACAGTATAAAGGTTTTAAAATAAAATAATTACACCTGGACTTTAATTAAATCACTTTCTACCTTGTCCCTTCCAACGAGAAGCAACCGTTGACAGACACTGTTCTTAAAGACATGATCACTACTGGAATTCTTAATGGTTTCGGGCAGAAAATTAAATATCTTCGCAAGGAATGAAAAATGATTATGTATCTTTACAAAGAATAATTAAACAGTCTCAAGGATACGCATTACGCCCGGTGAGAATCAAACCCAAGACGTTATTCGTAACAGTTTACAATAACAGTTACCAGTCTTTGGAGATGGGTTACCAGTGAAGCAGGAGTTACTGCACTGAATTATCTTGCTCGAAACTATTGTGTAGTGTATAGGCCCGCTCGACAGCCGATAAAAGTAAGTGAAATGTGCCTAACTACCCACCCCGGGGGTGGCTTTGATTGTTAGGGGTTGTAAGCACGCATAACCGCCAGTGGTCGACACACAAAAATATCCCGATAAATCAATAACGAAATAAATGCATATTATTTTTTGACATCTCATCAAAGATGAAGAAGAATATGGAAGTCTGGGCATTTACGGGGCTGATGACCGTCATAGGCTGATTTAGTGATCTATTGGTGAGATAAAAAGAAGCTTTTTACTGAACAGAAACACTTTTATTAGTATGTGAGGTCCGATCCTGGATTATTATCACACACATCGCTCACTCCTTTCAAGAACGTCATAAATCAAAAATCGTCAATTTTCAGTTGTGCATGTTTTCGGAATGCCCAGAAAATGTACTATATCTCAGCAAAAGCGGCATATTTTAAACTTAATATTTACCCGCTACAGGGCAGAAAGTGTTGTTTCTGCATTTTGAAGATTGGGTATTATTTCTTTTTTTTTTTAAAAAACTAAATATTTTTCAAATGGAGAAAAAACCTTCAGGTTTTACCTAAAAAGATCTTTTGCACAGTAAAAAGTTCAGTACGTGGCTTGATATTTATTTTTAATACATTGTATTATATTTTTAAACTTTAAAAACGTTCTCCTGAAAAATCAAGTTTTTTGATTTATGACGTTCTTGAAAGGAGTGAGCGACTTGAGAAACGCCAGAAAATATCATTTTCGTTTTTATTATTTAAGCTTATAATTGGACCAGATAATAATTAGAACACATAATAATAAAGAAGAATATGGGTTATTCTTCATCTTGGATGAGATGTCAAAAAATAATATGAAAATATCTCCTGTAATTAGAGATAATCCAGATTTTGTGAACAAGTATTTGGACACACTCAAGATGTTGTAAAAAAAATGCGTTTTGAAATCTCATCACAGATGATGAAGAACATGGAACTTCTCAGTTACCTTCCACAAGTTAGTATAAATTTTAGCTGATTTTGAAAGCGTCAGTTGATAATTTTGTGATAAATGTTTTAAGCTTTATTTCTTATTATTTTGTTTAAAACAAACACTTTTCACTTCAATAAACCAAAGCAATTGTTTGCAAAGCAAATGAAACAATTATTCAATCAGCGCATTTGGCATTAAAAAAGCAGTATCTTTTTTCTAAACTAAAACAATGTAAATGTTATACTATTTTAAGAATTACAAAAATTTAGCAGTTTAAGAAAATAGGTTGGCAGGTTAGTGTCGTTACCTAAAGATTTATTTTGAATTAGGGCTGATCACCTTTACTTCATACGTTAACGATCAAGATAACAATACGTTTATATTATGCAGTGCCTTATGCGCCATTGGGGTGCGGTTTGAATTGGATTTTTTTAAAGTGGTATTAACTAAGTAAAACTTAAATAAATAAAAAAAATGAGCTTTTACACCAAAAATCATGTTTCGATGAATCGTATAATTTTTTCTTTGATTGAATTCACATTGACAGAAAGTTTTAGTCCATCTGCCGAATTCCCTTAATGTCCCACCTCGCCGAATACAATTCCGACCAATAGCCCCCGCCACCCTGGCCAGGGGGTAAGAAAAGCACCCCCCACCCCAGAGGCCAGTAAGAGTGTAGCGGAGCGATAGCCACTAACTATTCCTACCGCTGATTGCTGATTGACCTAATGTTACTGCCATCCCAGACTTCCCCTTTTTCGGTCAGTGGTGATATTGGACAGCGGCTGGAATGAGTGAAAGCGCTGGGAAGTTTATTTATTCATTAAAAAAAAATGTGTTTTTATTATTTACACTCATATTTCCATTCCATACTATTTCTGTGAGCCTAAGCGGCTCATTATGAGAAACTCTGACTAATGAGTTTGTGACTCTAACCACGGAACCTAACTCCCTAACTTCCCTAACTTAAAAAATATTAATGTCATTAAATTTAAGAAAGATTTATTTCCAATTGGTCTGGGTGTTTGTGATGTGGTTTTTACATTTAACTTCCCTATCCTTACTATCCTACCTTTAAATAAAAAAATACAACATTTTTAGTGTGTCCAAATACTTGTTCACAAATCTGAATTTTTTCCACATAAAGTAGTATGTGAATACAAAAAACATAGTTTTTTCACAGATGAGTATCTAAAATAGACGCTTTACGGGTTATTTCTTTAAAAAAATATATTATATCGGACAATGTATTTTTCACCCTACTGATGAGATATCAATTTAAGGTATCTAAACTTGTATCGTTCTTCCCTTTTAATGAAAAAATACGTGGAAAATTCCAAGACGATTGGATATATACAGGTTTCAAAAATTTGTGCACTATTGATGTAATGGTTCATTTATCAGCCAATGTCAATCAAAGCAACAAAATTAATCAACAAAATCTTATTTTTGTAACTCTCATCTGCAGAAAATGGTGCAAAAGGCGCTGCATTGCATGGATGCGGTTTTAAATTTTTCATTAATTGCCTGAAGGTACCAGTTCAGAAAAATATTGAATAGGTATTTTATTATTAAATCACATTTTTTATTATTTTATTTCCTTTTGGAAATCGAACCCAGAGCTTACAGTATTGTAGCTAAACGAGATAACCATCATGCTATGGAGACAAATAAAAATTTATCTCAAGACAGAGAAGTTAAAAATCATGAGTGAGTGAATTTTCCTATCGATTTGTCGAAGGAAAGTGCATCAAACACTCATCATCAACTTCATCCATCCTTTAAGATGATATGTCGATACAATATACTTCAATAAAATTTGATTGGATTAAAATTTGATTGATTTGGATTTTTGTCCTGCGAATGTAGAAAAAAAAGTCAGGCATCACTCAACGACTAGAAGATTCTAAGAATTTTGATTTTGTATCACCGGTTTGCAGGCGAGCTCTTCCTTCACTGTGCAGCGTACAGTATTCAGGTTGTTATTTTAGATGTTTTCTTATACCCAATAGACAAACAATTGCATTGTTTCATTATATCGACTGTACTCCTCCGAAATGAGAAAACCTATTTATTGAAAGTACCAAATAAACTTTATAGTAGGAAGGTTTAATAAATGTTGATTTGAAATTAACTTTGTGGAATGACATGATTTGAAAAATTAAACACTTATACAATATATATGGTTAGACCACTTTTTGAATTTATTAATGTAAACAGGACTTGTTTCAAGAACTTAAGATGTTCTTATCAACATGTGAAAATTAAAACTGTATTTTCACTTGTCGATGAGGACAGGTTGCGCGGCGTAGATGGGTATACGCTAGATAGCGTAACTTGCATCATGGGTTCATTTTCAGCCAATTGCAAAATTAATTAAAGAAAAAAAAAGAATTGGTATGGGTGTTTATGATGTTTTTTTTAAATATGTCTTCTCTATTCTTACTCGTACTATCCTCTGTCTATCTATCTGTCCTCAATCCTCAAAAAAGTAAAGGTGTGAGGGATATTCCATTAAAAATCTGTTATTACAAAAACCAGTCTCTGACAAGTCAAAAGCTTTATAAATATTGAATCATCCGTATATTACATATGAAAATATTACAGTTTGTATATTTACCTTGTCGATTTTGAAATAATTTTAAAAAAAACTTCCAAAATATAACTATGGATGGTTACCGAAGAAGTAGCATACATAAGACGTAAATCGAATAAAAATATAGATTTCCAAGTTTGAGTAGGATGGTTTTCAACCATGAGTAGAATAATAAATGATACACGTGTATAATGTTAACACTTAAACCAGCCTTTGATATATTGTAAGCCCTGTAAATGCACAGACTGCTTTGATTTTCAAATACATCACTGATTCGATGATATCTCAACAAAGATGAAGAAGAAAATGGGAGTCTGGATATTTATAGGGCTCACGACCTATCATAATCTTGTTTGAGTTATAATTTTATACATGTGTGACATTTAACATGCATTTCCATATTTTGTACGCTTTCTTTGTGTATGTTTATTAATTAATATAAATAACTCCTAAGAAGAGACATATCGAAATTTGTGAACTAACCTATTTTTAATTTATGTTTTACTTAGAATAAAAAAAGGTTAAGTTAAATTATTTAAATTTTTACGCGCCAATATCATTATTGGTTTACAACCTTTATTATATTAAAATATGTCAATGACTTAAGCTTTCCCCCTATTGTCTGTGTTGCCATTGATAAAATTCGACCTTCACCGTCCTAAAAACACATCTCTAAAATTTAGACTAACTTCACACACGGTGTTTAAAAACGATGCGGAATTCATTGAAACACGTTTCACAATAGATTTATAGAAAAAGTGGTATTTCTTAAGCAAAACTCAATTTTTAAATGGATAGATTTAACTACAATGTGATGGCCGAATCAATTAATGAAATTTTCGTAAATCTCACTGATTATTTCTTTTCAGCAGGCTCTACGCATTAAATGTCCTTAAGGCTTTTATCTTGCTACATTTCTTGGCCCATAACAATACGGAACACCGATATAGCCTTACACTGGATTGGTTGCCAGCGATAAAAATTAACTGGCGAGATACAGGGCTATAAATTTCCAATTTCTCTAGGGGTTGTCCGACAATTAATTGATACCCTTAAGTCGTGATGTTATTCAGTTGACATTTTATGTGCTTGGAATTGATTTTCGCTGTATCTTTGGTTACAAGGAACGCATTCTTTAAATAACTGTGTGGGGAAAAACATATATTTATACGATTCTTAAATCTTTTAAAAAATGGGAAAAAAGTTTCATTGAATTCTCTAATAAAATTTTAAGAAATGAGGTTTAAATTTTTCAAAAGTTATTTTAAAAAATTAAGTTTTTTCAAGATATGGGAAATTGAATGAAGAAGTCTAAATAAATAAAACTTGTATAAAAAATACAAATTTGGTACTGTACAGCACCTAAAAATATATATTTGACAATTTGACTTAGCATAAACTTTATAAAATCAAAAAACTTTGAGTATCTGCTAAAAACATTCAAGAAATGACTTAACTTATTTTGTATATGAATGATTAGGAGAGTGTTTATAAAATTTTAGCTAGAAGGAAATAAGAACTGAAAAAAGAAAACTAAAGTAACGAATACTATTAAGTACAAATACTTGTTCATGAATTTGGGTATTCTCCACATAATATCCATCCACACAGTAAGTTTTACATTTCGACATCTCAACATTATATATTTCGTCAACTACATATTACGTAGTTGAAGATGAATCCGAGGTTCAGATTTTAATCACTTAACCAGCCTAAGACAGGTCAACCAGTCCTGTAAACACCCAGATTTCTTTATTATTCTTCAACTATATTGAGATGTAAAAAAATGTTATAAAATGTATTTATTCGACTTTATATATAATAAAAATAAAACCCTTATCCGCACCCTAATGGTGCATAGGGCACTGCGTCATATAAACTCAGTGTTATCAGGTGATCAGCCCTCCGCTTCAGGTACCAGTCTAGGGTAATATTAAATAAATATTACAGTGAAAAAATCACTTATATTTATTTTACCCCCCCTGAGAATCGAACCCGAGACCTCCAGAACGGTAGCCGAGCGTGCTGACTATTACGCTACGAAGGCGGACAATTATATCTTTATTTATCTATATATATATATATATATATATATATATATATATATATATATATATATATATATATATATATATATATATATATATATATATATATATATATATACTTGAAATATACAAAATCTTGAAAAACATTTTTTTCTCATTAATTTGTCGTAAATTGTATGACCAACAATACGATGGTAAATTGATTTTATAAATTTATTAGATTATAGTTACGGGCAAGGGTAGGCAGTTAAGTGAATGTCGGTGAGCGAAACTCACCCTGGTCAAGCTGCCATGGATAAGCATCAAGTTTATGCGATGCGGGGTTGAAGAAATCGATATTACCCGGAAACCGATACTTCAGCGTCACGGCATTTCCGTTATAAAAATTAGCACCCCTGACGGTGAAATACTGCACTTATGTGTAACCCAACATTACCAAGTATGAGTAATTAAACTTTCTTCTTCTTCTTTCGTTAGAAAAAAGTTCGTCAAATTTTATGATGTCGGTAACGACGAAACTCGGTCACTGGTGAAATAAAATAAAAGTGGAAAAAACTGAGGAGTTGTTGGTTTGTTATATAAAATGCATTTCTTACTAGAAATCCCAGTACGAAACCTTAACAAAGCGTAAAAAATTTATTCTCATCCAATAGTGCAAAAACCAGCCTTTGGGTAAATAAAATAAAAGTAGAAAAACATAATTGTTGTTTTATTATATGAAATGCATTTCCACCAAAAAAATTCACGTAAAAACTAAAAAAATCTAATTTTCATTCTCACCCAATGGTGCGAAACCCAGTCACTGGTTAGATTAAATAAAATAAGATAAAACTAAACAGTTTGCTGTAAATAAATAGTTAATAATATGCTTTTCCACCTAGAAATGCCAGTACTAAACATAGAAAAAAATCCAATATTTATTACCCATGTGTAAAATATTTGGTCACAAAAACAATTAATTTATTGGGATGTTCCCACTGATAATAAATAATAAAAATAAATGAAAAAACGGCTCCTACCCAACACTCAACGTCCCAAAGCTTAAACTCTAGAATTTAAAAATAGCTTTTTATACGGTGTTTGAAAATGATACGGTATTTGAAAATGGGAAATGTAAAAATAGATTTTTTGGAATAGTGGTATTAGCTAAGTAAAACTTAAAAATGAATAAGTTTGTTAAAAATAAAATGAATAAACACTTACCAGTTCAAATAAAATTAAAATTCGCCATTTCCCAGTTGAAAAAGCTCGCCAAGATTTGATGTATTAGCAGCCCTTATCGAATCGGCTGGCTTGATTCCTCCCTTA